>NW_024113350.1:0-30678 GCF_003073215.2 Triticum urartu | reverse complement strand
TTTATCTATTTTCTTTTACTGTTTTAGCTCAAGTTCCTCTCTCATTTTATTAATATAAACTATAAAAATAGTCCCTAATTTAGTGTTAATAAATAGGCTAGTGTCACATAAGTTTGGGCAACTAAATAAAATATTCTAATATTTTAGTTATTGCTAAAGGCATTTAACTAATTGTTTTGTTACTGTTTTATCCATCTTAGATTATTTAAACATTTTATGAAAGTGGGTTTTTCTTCATCACAATTATGTATGAATTAATTGGCACAACCCGAACATTTTAGTTTTAAAGATTCAAAACTTTTGTTGTTTGCCTTGATTTTGAATTTGAATTTTGAACCGGTTTTTGAGCTAACCCGAGATTAACTACAGTGTCAGAGGCAGCATGGCATCATTAGTAGAGGGTTACTGTAGCTCAATTATCCGGGCGTCACAATTCTCCTCCACTAAAAGAAATCTCGTCCCGAGATTTAAGAGGTGGAATAAGGGGAAAGGTCTGGTTACGAAATCCTAACGTATATTCTCGGTCTTGCTTGCTCTTCTTGAAGTGGTCGATCCATAGCGCTGATGTCTTCATTTCTCTGCTTCAGATCATCATGATGAAGTTGTCGTCCCTCCTTCAGGATCTTCACCTACTTACGAAAGGGTAGGAAGGGAAAACTCTATAAGGACGGATTCTAACAGGATTGAGCATCAGACGGTTAACTCAGGGGAAGAAGCATAAGTATCTCTCGAATTGAAACTTAAGAAAATATCGAGAGTAAAGTAAGGAGGTACCCTAAGAAGTTTCAAGGGGGTAGGTAATCGTTCGATGCCGGAAACAACATGTGAAAGGGGTTCAAAGCAACGGGAATAAGTATTATGTCTGGTACCAGGATTGATGATCTCTCGGAGGGTGGCTCATGAATTACGTACGAGGTCACGCGTGAGGAATAACTTTGGAAACCGGGGGTGTACAAGAGAGTTAGGTTTCGATCCTGTGGAACTGTGGGTTATTGGCCCACCATGTAGGTTAAAAGTAGGAAGGGCGGTGACATCTTGCACGATCATGTAAGCAAGGCATGTCAGAGGATAGCCTGTCAGTTATGTCGGCAACAACATCGGTACCAAGGGAGAGGGACGAAGAGAACCATTTTCCTGCTCGTTGAACGAGACGGACCAATAGGCAAAGTTCTCGTCCATCGGCGGCTACCGGAATGTCATCAACAATAGTAACATGTTCTTACTAATAGAGTTGTACACTGAGGTGCTTATAAAAGCAATGACGTATTACTGCTTAGATCATATAAACCTCAAGAAGGTTAAACAAAACAATGGAAAGGAAAATGTGATTATTAGATTAAACAGAACAATGGAAAGGAAAATGTGTTTAAACACATATTTCAGGGCCATATCCTTCCCAAGAACAAGCAGGGTATGATATCCAAGACCGGATAGAAGGTAGAAAATCACTTAGTTAAGGGGAGAGGAATTTCATGACATTACCCATACAGTGGTGCTTGGGTAATTGAGCAGGAAACAATTAGCATTGAGCTTCAAATGTTCTCGTTGAAAATCGGAGTACCACAGACAAGCTTCGAGATATCATTGACATGGTCATTGGGTAAAGATCAGACTTTGGATACACAAGGAATCCATCGAAAACAACTCATAGAATAAGTCTTACAAATTACTCATCGAAGAATGACTAACCTTGCTAGAAAGGAAACTATTACAATAGGCCCTCCGAGCAGGTGTGTTTGGATGACATCACCTTATCGGGTTAAAGACCAATGTTATAACACTTGGAAATATGTTCCAACCATCATACCTGGCCGAGATTCAGGTCTGATTGGTGTCAGGATACTTCAGACTCAAGATGCCTGAGAAAGAAAAGGTGCAACGCAATTGACGAGATGACATTGTAAGATTTTCGGGAAATGAACTATGGAAGTAAGTCCCGAATCATGAGTTCATCATTAACCCAAGGAGAGGATGAGGGGGTGGCTGATGGACTCAGTGTCAATCCATCGAGATTTTCAAGAGATGGATCTCCCCAATTAGGTGAACAAGGAGATAACATTTGTCAAATCAAAATGATATAAAGATGTATGCTCGAGGAAAACATACACAATTAAACATTGGTTCAAAGCAATAGGGTTGCTAAAAGTTTTGAATTCACACATCATAGTTCATTTGTCGGTATTCCGGTTAGGAACAACACAAGGACCAAGAAGGAATGGTGATGGTGATAAGTATTACATGTATCAAGAATGCTCAGGAGTAGGTGAAATTATCACGACACTCTTGACATAAAAGATGGTAATACTCCAAGGTAAAGAACAAATGCTGGATAGCAAGGATCTCAAGGTATATCATGAAACACGAACAAGTTTGTGTTAAACGGAAGGCAATAAAGTGGTCGATGATAACACAAATCATCGAGGACAAGGGTGGTACTTCTCATCATGAATTCAATTGATATCCTGGAAGGGGTCAAAATGTTGATGATGATCACGACAAAGTTGTTGAGAGATTTCATGAAGATGTAATCGATTGGCGATGACACCAAGTTAACGAAATGATGAAGCGAAAAGTTATTGAAACCATAGGTACGACACAAACTTGAAATCAAGCTTGTTGTTCAAGGACAATTGATATGACGAGGAAGATCGACGTAAGATTAGCTCACCATCGAAATTTTTGCTCCGGGAAGAAGGACCAGGTAGCACAGTTAAAATTGGCACGACAAGGATATAGCCAAGCAGGCTAGGGATGACGTGATCGAGTTCAAACTCGTAAGTAATGAAGGTTACCAAGAGCTGATTAATCACGATGCGTACTTGAGTCAGTTATTGGTGTCTTTGAGTGTTTAATAACTCAGAGCCCGTGAAAATTGGAATCAATGAGAATGTAGCACTTGATGAAGAACTCGTAAGAAGTTATGCGGTTCCATGATAATCTCGAGATACCAGGAGGTAATACTCGACGATAGATCAAAGTAGAGGTTGAACTAGAGTAATGCTCTGCAGAAGACAAGTGCTCAAACTTGCACGAGAAATGGAATCAAGGAGAAACATGGCCGGAACCACGTCCACAGATACAAGCTGAACTTATAACAAGGAGATAATTATTTTAAGAGAAGCTTCCATGATAAGGTATACATCGGGTCCATGGGCATGAACACAGGGTTCAAGGTCGACTCCCACTTGTTCAACGCATAACCTTTCATTCACCTCTCATATTTCGAAAATGACAATAGTTGTTGAAATTTTTACCTGGTGCAATAACAGATAATTATGACCCGTGAAATCTTTTGGGTTCACACGGATTAGGGAAGGCATAGGTTCAACCCATCAGGGCATCTTAGGAACATATACCACAAACTTCAGAGTAAATAGTACAACCTCGAAAGTAGAGCATGGTTCACAAAGCAGAGAATACAATTTACCAAAGGCATTATTTACCCATAGAAAGGCTCACAAGGTTATTCAATATGAAGGACACGGTCGGTTAAAATCCGACAAAGGTTCTGGTGGTCCACAAGGGATCTGATGTGAGCATCGGTACTCAACCAGAGGAAGAAAGAATGCAATGAGGTCATATTGTAGAAACATTCACTAACTCAAAGCTCAAATGCAAAGGAATTATGAATTCCAAGACAAGGGGTCATAAGCAATGCTCTGATTAGGGATGGATAAGTTTAGTAGCCTTAGGGGTACAATCGATGGCAATTTGATTGGTCGAAATCCAGCTCATCCTTAAAATGATGCCTGAGTTGGAAAGATAATTTAGAAGGGTCGATTGATGATTGTGTGCATTCGCACACATGTTGAATCAATAGGATCAAAATGACAGTGTCAAAAGATACTAGTGAATATTGCTAGTGATATGGGAGCATCCATAATGTAAGCATACAAGTATTTGCAGAGCAATAGTTCAAAGAGGATGCTCAGAAGGTCGGATAGTATTTCATAGTATCTTACGAAGCATACGAACCACTGGGGATGAACGGATACTCAATAAGTGCGAGGAACTTTCAATAGGGGTATTCATGTGGTAAAGAACTGCAAGGCAGTAAGCTTAAAGGATTTCCGGAACAACAGAGAGCAATTTAGGGCATCTTGTAATAACAAGAGCAACTGAGAATGAAGGTATGAATGACAATTGTAGGTAGTTATCTATAAGGGTATAACGGTGGTAGGGGGTTATAAAGTCGGTGGGCACAAGGGTCTCGGGAAAACCTCGGAGAGTATCTTTGGAATCCTTCGGTGCACCAAGCAATCATCTGGGGTGAGGGGCTCTCTGGGAGAAAGTAGTTATGAGAACCTAGAGTTAGTTTTAGTAAAATCATTTAACCCGAATAGAAGAGAGATCAAAGTCCCAGAGTATAGGTCGGGAAATAAAAGACCCTAATACCACCCAATGGCGACATGGGCCCATGGGCCGCACAACCATGTTAGCAAAATAGTTTTCATCCACTAGACTCAACTTCGGCAAAGGATTGTGGAAGGGGGATTCCTACAGGCACTCGGCTCTAATACCAACTTGTGACGCCCCCGATTCGATCATACACTAATCATACACGCAAACGTGTACGATCAAGATCAGGGACACACGGGAAGATATCACAACACAACTCTACAAATAAAATAAGTCATACAAGCATCATATTACAAGCCAGGGGCCTCGGGGGCTCGAATACAAGAGCTCGATCATAGACGAGTCAGCGGAAGCAACAATATCTGAGTACAGACATAAGTTAAACAAGTTTGCCTTAAGAAGGCTAGCACAAACTGGGATACAGATCGAAAGAGGCGCAGGCCTCATGCCTAGGATCCTCCTAAACTACTCCTGGTTGTCGTCAGCGGGCTGCACGTAGTAGTAGGCACCTCCCGAGTAGTAGTAGTCGTCGTCGACGGTGGCGCCTGGCTCCTGGGCTCCAACGTCTGGTCGCAGCAATCGGGTATAGAAAGGGGGAAAAGAGGGAGCAAATCAACCGTGAGTACTCATCCAAAGTAATCGCAAGCAAGGAGCTACACTACATATGTATGCATTGGTATCAAATGGAATGAGGGTATCATATGTGGACTGAACTACAGAATGCCGGAATAAGAGGGGGATAGATAGTCCTATCGAAGACTACGCTTCTGGTAACCTCCATCTTGCAGCAGGAGAAGAGAGTAGATGGTAAGTTCACCAAGTAGCATCGCATAGCATAATCCTAACCAATGATCCTCTCCTCGCCGCCCTGTGAGAGAGCGACCACCGGTTGTATCTGGCACTTGGAAGGGTGAGTTTTATTAAGTATCTGGTTCTAGTTGTCATAAGGTCAAGGTACAACTCCAAGTCGTCCTGTTACCGAAGATCACAGCTATTCGAATAGATTAACTTCCCTGCAGGGGTGCACCACATAACCCAACACGCTCAATCCCATTTGGCCGGACACACTTTCCTGGGTCATTCCCGGCCTCGGAAGATCAACACGTCGCGGCCCTACCTAGGCACAACAGAGAGGTTAGCACGTCGGTCTAAATCCTATGGCGCAGGGGTCTGGGCCCATCGCCCATTGCACACCTGCATGTTGCGAGGGCGGCCGGAAGCAGACCTAGCCTAGCAGGCGTTCCAGTCCAATCCGGCGCGCGCCGCTCAGTCGCTGACGTCACGAAGGCTTCGGCTGATACCACGACGTCGAGTGCCCATAACCGCCCCCGCGTAGATGGTTAGTGCGTATAGGCCAGTAGCCAGACTCAAATCAAATACCAAGATCTCGTTAAGCGTGTTATTATGAAATAACCGCGAACGCCGACCAGGGCCAGTCCCACCTCTCTCCTAGGTGGTTACAACCTGCCCTGTCGCTTTGCCACAAAGATCCACACAGAGGGATGTCGGGAAAGTATGTCCTCCCAGCCCCCAATTCGTGAATCAACCGCGGGTACTCCTCGATCCAACCCGACTTTAGTCACCACATGTATCATGTATAAAGTATATAGTACATACCCGTGATCACCTCCCGAGTGATCACGGCCCGATAGTATAGCATGGCAGACAGACAAGATTGTAGGGCCACTGATGATAAACTAGCATCCTATACTAAGCCTTAGGATTGCAGATAAAGGTAACAACAGTAATAGCAAGGACAGGCTATACATCAGGATAGGATTATCGAAAAGCAGTAACATGCTACGCTACTCTAATGCAAGTAGTATAGAGAAGAGTAGGCGATATCTGGTGATCAGGGGGGGGCTTGCCTGGTTGCTCTGGCAAGAAGGAGGGGTCGTCAACACCGTAGTCGTACTGGGTAGCAGCGGCGTCGGTCTCTGTGTCTAGCGAGAGAAGAGGGGGAAGAAACAATAAATATAATGCAAACAAAGGCATGACAATGCATGACATGACAAGTAGCGGTGCTAGGGGTGCCCTAACGCGGTAAGAGGTGGTACCGGTGAAGGGGGGAAACATCCGGGAAAATATCCCCAGTGTTTCGCGTTTTCGGACAAATGAACCGGAAGGGGAAAGTTGCGTGTTCGCTATGCTAGGGATGCGTGGCGGACGAACGGGCTGCGTATCCGGATTCGTCTCGTCGTTCTGAGCAACTTTCATGTACAAACATTTTCCTTCCAAGCTACGGTTTATTTTATATTAATTTTTAAAAGGTTTAATTCATTTTCTAAAATTATCAGATTAATTTAATTCGAAATAAATGTGAATTGCTAGGTGCACCCAGCTCTGGGTACACATAAGTGTACCAGAGGGGCTGCCATGTGGGTCCAAGGGGTCCCAGTTGACCAGTCAAACTTTGACTAGTCAACAGGGGGTGGGGCCCCCTTTTCATACACCGTTTTACTAACCTAACAGATTAAAAGACTAATTGGTTATTAGGTTAACTAACACAGGTTAATTAAGTTAATTAGCTAACTAAACAGGATTAATTAAGTTAATTATTTAGATAATTAATTAATTAATTTTATTATTATTATTATTACTATTTTTATTTTATTTTGTTCAGGGCGTGGGCCCCGTTCGTCATAGGGCCCAAAGCGGGCGCCGGTGCTAGCAGGTTACAGGCGCAGGGGCGCTGCGGGTGTGCGGGTGCTTTGCCCGGGAGGGCGCTGTGGAGCGGCTGGCGGGACCGAGTGCCGGCGCTCCGGCGTGGAGCTCCGGCGGGCCGCCACCGGGCGGAGCAGCAGGGAAGTAGTGCAGCGGCGCGACGAGGGGCTGGAGGAGCAACCACTGCAGCAGCAGCGATCGCGAGCTCCGACAAGGGAGCGGAGGGCCGTGGTGGAGGGCGCGCGGCGAGCACGGCCGCGAGCGGCAGCACAGCGAGACGGGGTGAGCGCGGGCGGTGCACATGCGCGATGGACGGCTAACGGCCGCGCGACGCGGGCGCGAACGGCGCAAGGCCGATGTCGGGCGCGTCCACACGGTGAGGCAGGGGGCGCGAGCGCGGCGCTGGGTGCGCACGGGGAGGGGGCCGCGGAGGCGGTGACCGCGGCCGCGATGCGCGGTGGAGGGGTCAACGGGAGAGAGGGAGTGAGGAGGGAGGCGGCGGCTCACAGGGGTGCTGCAGGGGTTCGGGCAGCGGGGGAACGAGGAGGTGGACGGGGACGACGCGCGTAGACGGGGAAGTCCGGCGGCGTCCGGGACGGCTTCGGGCGACGGAGTCGGGGTCGAGGCGGCGATGGCGGGGCGGCGCCGAGGAGGAAGCAGAGGCGCTAGGAGGTCGGTCGGGAGGAGGGTTGAGGAGGCGGTGTGGGGAGGCGACGAGGAGGCGCCGGCGGAGACGGGCGGCGCCTGCCGACGACGGGGCGTAGGGAGAGGCGGCGGTCGGGGCGCCGTTTCCCCCGATCCAGATCGGGGGGAGCGAATGGGGGCGAGGGAATGGGGAGTGGGGGTTATGGGTTAGGGTTTCCCCCTCGTGGGGATAAGGCAGGGGCGGTTCGGCCGGCTGGGCCAGGTGGGCCGGCCTGGTCGGTGAGCTGGGCCGTCTGGCCCAGTTGGCCAGGGGGCTTTTTTTTCTTTTTTGTTTTGTTTTATTTTTACTTTTTCTTTTCTGCTTTCTTTTATTTATTTAATAATTTATAGTTTTACAAAAAGTAAAACCCATACTAAAATAGAGTTACAATTCCAACTACTTTCACAGAAAGTTTTACCCCTGATCAAAATAGTTTAGTATTTTATAACATTCAAAGACATTTATTAATAGTTTTACCTACTTGTTTTAATCATTTAAGTGCATTTAAACCTTTTATAAAATTGTGGTTTCTCCACAATAATTACCTATGCATTATTTGGCAATACCCCAACATTTTAGTTTTAATATTTGAAAACCTTTACCGTTTGACTTTATTTTAAGTTTGAATTTCGAATCGATTTTGAACTAACACGAGATTAACAACAGTAATTGTGGTGACGTGGCATCATTAACGTGGGATTACTGTAGCCTAATTATCCGGGCGTCACATTGAGCCACATATTTGCCGTGCTTTTGTATATAGTTGCAAACACAATTGCATCAAATGACATTCTTTTACTGCATTGAAATTTAATTATGTTGCCCTTGATCTTACTAATGCTCCCTTGAACCTTTAGGAGACTAAAAAATACATTGATAACTTGGCATATCAAATCAACATATGTTATAAATTTATGCCATGTCAAGGATATACTTACTTTGATGATGACTTTTTTGATCAATCCAATAGTCCCAACATCAATTACTGCAGATCGGCCTGTTTCTGATTTGAGGGTCATTGGACCCATTTTTGGCCTTGTGATGCCATGCTGTGACAGGTCTCCAAATATTAAATACGCTACCATCACAAGGAGTTTATCCACTAGATTCAATGGAAGACGGTGAGCAAGTGTCATCCCCAAACGAATTAATTCCTTTGTCATTACATGAATCTGCAACCACAAAACATGTCACACCTCTTTTGAAGTATGCACTATAAAAATAGAATTTCTTCTTTCAAGAAATAAATTTTTGTCATGTGGTTCCTCTAGTCTTTCAGTTGTTTTTGTGTGATATAAAACAGTCCATCTCTTTTTCTATGTGAAATACTTCCTATTAGTAATAACACTAAAAATTGCATCTATTCTATTAATAACTATACTAAGAGTTTGCGTTCATGCATCCAATGAAAATATATAGTGCATGTACGTACCGGGCTTCGTATAACAATCGATGTGTTGGCACCATGGGTCGCAAGGTCATAAGCAATTTCCATCCCGGAGTTGCCAGATCCAATGACCAATACATTCTTGCCAGAGTAGCTCTTGCCTGACTTGTAGCTTGAGGAGTGGATAACATCACCTGGAAAGTTTTCCAGTCCAGGGAACATTGGAATATTCTCTGCACTATTCTCACCACTTGCCACAACAAGAAACTTCGCCGTGAACTTGACTGTGGTGCACTTTGACATGTCCTTTGCCACAATGGACCAACATTTTTCATCATTTTCATATGTGGATGTCTCCACGCTAGTGAGATACTTTGGTTGAATGTTGAAACCCTCAACATAGTCATCCAAGTACTTCACAAACAAGGTTTTTGGTATGTACGTTGGTGCATCTACAGGGTATGACATGTGTGGCAACTCACAGAACTCCTTTGCGAGATGCAGCTTGAGGCGATCATACGCGCGGTTGCGCCAGAGTGACGCGCTACAGCTCTCGCGCTCGACGATGGCATAAGGAATTGAGAATTGGCTAAGGCATGCTACCGTTGCGAGGCCTGCTGGCCCAGCACCAACAATCAACACTGTAACACCCTCCATTTCAAAGAGAAGACTTGACAAAGCTATGGGATAAGTTCGGTGGTAGTCCAGTGTTTGTGGGTTTGCTCGATGAACTTTGGATGACATGCTCGTGTATGGGGGCATATATATACTGGTATCCTTCATGGGCCAATCTGTTTTACGGATTGAGGGATGAAAAAGGTAAATATTTATTGAGGCCTAATCCTAGTGTGTAGGAGTATTTCCATCTAAAAATGGAGCCGTTGTTGGTTGTGAAGGCGTGTACTGATACAAAATAGGTAGGAAACACACCGTTGATCGATTGTTGGTATTGGAAACTTATCGACCATCTTTTTTATGTGTAGATTAAAGATTCTTCATGTTTCTTTCCTTTTGCATCGTCACCAATGACAATTACTACTCTAATAATATTCAAGTGTTTCTTCCTCTTTGTATACGATATAGGATATTATAAGGATAAGTCTGATTTCCAAACACACATTTATAGGCAAAGTCAAATATAATGTGGATGACAAAAGGAAACAATCATCTGAGAAGGATTTGTTACCAACCATGTTAACCGGTTTTGTCGGCTAGTTTTGCATCCGGTTCAGTTGTATGATGGTCAGTTTTGGTTTTGCCTCCGGTTGAGTTGACGACCATTGCCATACCTTTGGTATCAACACAACGAGCCGTTCGATGTTGTGAACAAAAAGAAGTGGAACTTTAGTTCAAATATTTGAAACCATTTTTTAATATAAATTCGTTTCTATACTGAACACTCGTTTAATGTGAGGCCATATTTCAACTTTGGTACATGCATATTGTCCTATGCCTGAACATCAAACTAAACGCTCATTGTATTTTTAACTCTACACACCAGAGTGTGGATATATTTTGTTAAAAAGATAATAAACAAATTTACTGAAAATCAAAATTGTCAATCCTGTCTCAATGCGGTTTTGCAAACTTGTGTGGTTCCAAACTGACTGACACAGATTAATCACAATTGTACGCAACTTCCATGCAAAACTGAACTGGAGAAGTGGATCACGTACAATTCATCGGATTTTGATTTGCCCAACAGAATAATCCACTGCCTTCTGTGACTTACATTTAGCATGGCACAAACTGCAGACTAAACCTATCGAATAGATGATTACATTCGATTTACGACCGTCGAGTCCAAATGATTTCAACATCTACCAGACTACCACTCTGACTCATGCAGTTGGATCTTCTAAAGACTTGTCTGCTGGGTACGTATATTCAGGCCTTCCTCACATGAAGGATCGTGTGGTACAGACAAGTAGCATCTTCTCTTCTTTCCAGATGGTCACTTCCCTTGGATCATTTATTCGTGCGGAGGAACTCCCGCATTTCTTGGTGGAACTCCCCACTCACTATCATCCGCACTCTTCGCGTCCTCCCACAACAAGTACCCGTTATCCCTTGCGTGGTCACAAAATTGATCGTACATGTCCTACGCAAATAAGCGGCACCCAGATATAAGTATAGTGGTAATCAGACTACTAGAGTACATGTTTTGAAATGTGTCCAAGCACCGTCCATCCGCAAGGAGCTGAAAGGGTTTGATGGGTGAAGGGTTTATTAATCCAACTGTCCCAACTCAATCGTTGTGGGTCGGTTGGTTTCTAACTTGAGGGTCATTCGACCATTTTTTGGTTTTGGGCCTTATGATACCTCGATCGATCTCCAAATATGACATTCGCTACCATCACAAAGAGGTCACCCACTAGATTTAGTGAAACAAAGTGAGCAAGTGTCATCCCAGCTAAATTAATTCTCTTGTCATCACATGAATCTGCAACCAAAAGACATGTCACGCCTCTTTTGAAGCATTCCTTATAGAACAAAATTTCATAGAATAAATTCTTTCAATTGTTATTTTTTGTCATGTAGTTCCTCTAGTTGTTTGTCGTTTGGGCGTGATATAAAACAGTTCATCTCTTATATATGTGAAATACTTTCTATTAGTAATAATACTGAAAAAAATGCATCTCTTCTATGTAACCACAAATTCACGTTCTAAATAGTAAGTTTTCCGTCATATGGTGTTCCAACTTTTAGATTTAAGTTTCTAAATCAGTTCACAGATATTTTTAATGATTTATTAGTACGTCAGCTAGCCCATGTAGTTGCACACGTTGATAATTTGTGCCATTCGAAGACTGAATAGTACGTGGAGATCTCCTCCTGTTGCTCCTGCTGCTGCTTGAGGGCCTCGCGGGAGGATATTGGCGCTGATGGAGGAGGGCACGAACTCCTCCTCCTCGGCCTGGTGGCGTTTGGCAGCGCCGGAGCGACGCGACTTCCCGGCGTCGGCCACCGCGTCGGTTCGGTGCTGAGCGGCAGGCGGCTGCCCTTGGGCTGCTTCTTGGAGGACTTGTGCTTCTTGCCGGTCATGGCCACTGGCTCGGGCCTCGGTGGTGGTCTGCCGGGTAGGAGGCGGGGCGGCGGGGACGGAGGTGGGGAGGGAGACGGCGGCGCTTGGCATAGTAAATCCCTAGAGGAGGAAGGAGGATGGCGGATTGGCGGGTTTTGTTTTTGTGGACTTGTGGACTTGTGGAGGCCTCGCTCGTCATTGCTGGGCCTGCTTGCTTCTCTCCTTGCTTAAGGGGCCGGCGCATCATGTCATACTCAGGAGGCTGGCCGAACAATGCCTCAGATTTTTTTGAATGATTTGAAGATTGCTCGAACAATGCATCAGTTAAATGTGCTATTTTGAAAAAAGGGAAATCGGAATACAGAGGTACACTCCGCCAATCCATGAGCGTGTTAAGATTATATTTCAGTTACTGGTTATAGTTGCTTTTAGCTAATTCAAGTTTGGCATTAGCAATCTTTGCCATCCGAGTATATTTTGTATTGGAAGTCAGTAAATTCCAATGAGTCATCAGTTGATAAAAGCGATAGACAAAACTGGGAGAAGCACATCCCATATATATGCTTTATTCCGCCAGTTCACATTGTAAAAAAGGGTACTTAGGATTTCTTATTGTCCTGATTCAAATGATGTTCTATATATCCCATTGACACTTTTATAAATCCAATGTTGGTGTTTCTCCAAAAAGAAAACAAATGATTGCTTGTTATGCCTTCAAATATAATGAACATTCAGTATATATGCAAGTAGCCGCCTTCTTCATCATGTAAGTGCCTTATTTTTGAAATATATAATTGCGCATTTGAGTCAGATCTATATATCTAGGTAGATGACTAGGATCTCTCTAGAAGTGCCAACTAGAAAACAAACCGACATTATGAGAGAAAAGGTCTAATTATTATTTTCAACTATAAAAATATGACTAATAAGGCAGATTCCTTCAAATATTCCAAATACTTTGATGATGATTTTTTTATTAATCCAACAGTCCCAACATCAATCACTATGGATCGGCAGGTTTCTAACTTGAGGGTCATTGTGATCCATTTTTGGTTTTGGGCCTTGTGATGCCATGCCTCGATAGGTCTCCAAATATGAAATTCGCTGCCGTCACAAAGAGGTTATTCACTAGATTTAGTGAAAATGGTGAGCAAGTGTCATCCCAACTGAATAAATTCTGTTGTCATCACATGAATCTGCAACCAAAAGACATGTCACACCTCTTCGAAGCATGCATGATAAAACAAAATTTCATAGAATTTCTTCTTGCAAAAGTTAATTGTTTGTCATGTAGTTCCTCTAGTCGTTTGTTTGTTTGTGCGTCATATCAAACTCTCTTATATATGTGAAAACTTTCTATTAGTAATAATACTATAAAATGGATCTCTTCCAGTGGTAACTATACTAAAAAATTGTGTTCATGTACCCAGTGAAAATATATAGTGCATGTAGTACATATCAGGCTTCGTATAACAATCAGAGTATTGGCACCATGGTCGCAAGGTAATAAGCAATTTATATCCAAGAATATGCGGATGGATACCTTGGATCTTAGCCGATGGAAAACTTACTGCATACTGCAAACCCTGCGCTTCGGGCACAACAAACTGTGTCCACAACAGTTAAGGATACGTGTATCACGTAACCACAAATACACGTTCTAGATAGTAGTTTTCCGTCATATGGTGTTCTAAGTTTGAGTTTTAAGTTTCTAAATATGTTCACAAATATTTTTAATGATTTATAGTACGTCAGCTACCCCATGCAGATGCATGGGATGATAACTAGTGCCATTCTAAGACTGAATAGCACTATAGTACCGACGATGGATGTAGTGAACTATGCATTTATTTTAGGCTGATGTGATTACTACATCCTACAGTTGTATACTGATGGGGTAAACATGCCACAAGAGATCTTGGTATAGATAATAGTGTATTGAGCGCATGCCTTTTGCACATATAATTTCAAGTAAATAAAATATAATACACAGTTGTAGGTTCAACCAAAATTAGAAATCTCTCCGCGTAATGAGAGTACATAGCCCTTGATTATAGTATAATAGTACATCTCTCTCTGGGGCTCATATGAACCTTAAAATAAACATAAATTTACTTGTCTAAAAGCTAGATACAAAGGTGACACAATGGATATATTTCTCAAAGAATCAACCTTCTAGCATGCTTGCCATGGTAAACTACATGTAAAAGATGATTTAACTTGACATAGAGTCCATCATAGATTTGATGTCATTAGCGATATTCTTGGCATCTGTTGCAATACCAGCTAATCCTCTCCTCGCCAACCCAGCACAGTAAAGCCCATTTCCACCTTTCCAATGATTCAGATATTTTTGGATGGGCAGTCCGTTGCCATTTAACATGCTCTCACCATTCTGGATTAAAAACACATAGAGCCTGTTAGCAGATTTAATAATGGTTACACCAAGAAAACAAACTCAGACATGTTCAAACACAAGCTATATTACCTTGAGCCACATATTTGCTGTGCTTTTGTATCCAGTTGCAAACACAATTGCATCAAATGACATTCTTTGGCTGCATTGAAATTTAATTATGTTGCCCTTGATCTTACTAATGCTCCCTTGAACCTTTAGGAGATAAAAAATACATTGATAACTTGGCATATCAAATCAACATATGTTATAAATTTATGCCATGTCAAGGATATACTTACTTTGATGATGCCTTTTTTGATCAATCCAACAGTCCCAACATCAATTACTGCAGATCGGCCTGTTTCTGATTTGAGGGTCATTGGACCCATTTTTGGCCTTGTGATGCCATGCTGTGACAGGTCTCCAAATATTAAATACGCTGCCATCACAAGGAGTTTATCCACTAGATTCAATGGAAGACGGTGAGCAAGTGTCATCCCCAAACGAATTAATTCCTTTGTCATTACATGAATCTGCAACCACAAAACATGTCACACCTCTTTTGAAGTATGCACTATAAAAATAGAATTTCTTCTTTCAAGAAATTAATTTTTGTCATGTGGTTCCTCTAGTCTTTCAGTTGTTTGTGTGTGATATAAAACAGTCCATCTCTTTTTCTATGTGAAATACTTCCTATTAGTAATAACACTAAAAATTGCATCTATTCTATTAATAACTATACTAAGAGTTTGCGTTCATGCATCCAATGAAAATATATAGTGCATGTACGTACCGGGCTTCGTATAACAATCGATGTGTTGGCACCATGGGTCGCAAGGTCATAAGCAATTTCCATCCCGGAGTTGCCAGATCCAATGACCAATACATTCTTGCCAGAGTAGCTCTTGCCTGACTTGTAGCTTGAGGAGTGGATAACATCACCTGGAAAGTTTTCCAGTCCAGGGAACATTGGAATATTTCTCTGCACTATTCTCACCACTTGCCACAACAAGAAACTTCGCCGTGAACTTGACTGTGGTGCACTTTGACATGTCCTTTGCCACAATGGACCAACATTTTTCATCATTGTCATATGTGGATGACTCCACGCTGGTGAGATACTTTGGTTGAATGTTGAAACGCTCAACATAGTCATCCAAGTACTTCACAAACAAGGTTTTTGGTATGTACGTTGGTGCATCTACAGGGTATGACATGTGTGGCAACTCACAGAACTCCTTTGCGAGATGCAGCTTGAGGCGATCATACGCGCGGTTGCGCCAGAGTGACGCGCTACAGCTCTCGCGCTCGACGATGGCATAAGGAATTGAGAATTGGCTAAGGCATGCTGCCGTTGCGAGGCCTGCTGGCCCAGCACCAACAATCAACACTGTAACACCCTCCATTTCAAAGAGAAGACTTGACAAAGCTGTGGGATAAGTTCGGTGGTAGTCCAGTGTTTGTGTGTTTGCTCGATGAACTTTGGATGACATGCTCGTGTATGGGGGCATATATATACTGGTATCCTTCATGGGCCAATCTGTTTTATGGATTGAGGGATGAAAAAGGTAAATATTTATTGAGGCCTAATCCTAGTGTGTAGGAGTATTTCCATCTAAAAATGGAGCCGTTGTTGGTTGTGAAGGCGTGTACTGATACAAAATAGGTAGGAAACACACCGTTGATCGATTGTTGGTATTGGAAACTTATCGACCATCTTTTTTATGTGTAGATTAAAGATTCTTCATGTTTCTTTCCTTTTGCATCATGCACCAATGACAATTACTACTCTAATAATATTCAAGTGTTTCTTCCTCTTTGTATATGATATAGGATATTATAAGGATAAGTCTGATTTCCAAACACATAGTAGGAGGGACTATACGCGCGACGCTCTGATTATCTATTTACGCAACCCAAACAGAAAAAGAAACCAGACAGTTAATAAGGGACCCAGAGACGAAAAACCAGTACTGAAATGTGGGGGATGAACAACAAGAGAAACAAATCCTATACGCAAAGAAAACACTCTGATATAACCACGAGACGCATCGAGAGTGAATCCGTCTACTAGTGTCGCCGACTATGCAAATATGCCATGCGACAATCTGAGTCATCGCCCGCTTGTAATGACTCTGCGTCAGAGCTTCTCTGAATATTTGAGCATACAGGGGTCAGACTATGAGCGAACAGCATACTGCCCATGACCATTGATATATGGTAGGCTCGACACAAAACAGCCGTTGCGATGTTCGTAGACAACAAAAAAGCAAGAAGTAGGAAACTTTTACGAGATCACAATAAATATATAGAGAAAACCATGTATTTGACATATAAAGAATTACTCATATATTGCGTAAACGCCTATACTATGACTGTATTAATTGTAGAGCACCAGGTATCTCGAAGGACCCAATATAAAGAAGTAAACCACATGCACATAGATGTGAATGACTAAGCCTAAACCAAACATCTAAAAAGTGTGAACCAAAAGAACACTATTGTCACTCTTTTAAGCATAAATCAACACCAGCAAGGTGGAAGAGAGATACCATTAACCAACATACCAAAAACCACGAAAATAAAATCAAACTACCAGATAATATACAGAAAACACCAAATCAAAAAATATCGTCACTCCCTGATGAGCTCAAACATGTTGGCCAAACGTGGTGATGAGTATCTCCAAAAAAACTCTTGAACTAGGCAAAAGATATCCAAATAGAACGAAGGTGACGGCACACTTCCATGCGAGCAAACAAACTAAGAGAAAGTTGAGGACTCTCCTACACAGTTATCAGTCGAGGATTAGATATAGAAAGGCGACCAAGGCACGCAAACGAGAATCAGCACACTGACTTCTGTACGTACAATGGTAATAGGATGGCCAGCAAGACACCTTGCAGGAGCTAAACCTATCGAGAGATGGATTACATTCGAATTAACACGACCGTCCGCAGGTGCCAAAGTAGCTAATGTTGTCAAAAATGCTACTCACTACACGCTGGGGAAGAGGGAGGGCAGCCACGAGCCCGACAGTTGGATATTCTAGAAAGACTTGAGTCTGCTGGCTGAGGCTAATATTCAGGCCCCTTCCCCTCAACGATAGAAGAAATGCGATTGGTAGGTACAGACAAAGTAGCATCGTTCTCTTCTTCCAAGCATCGCTCAAGGAGTAAAACACCACAAAACCTGGAACCTTTACTATTAGGATAGAAATGTCCTTGACAAGTGCCGAGCGGGACCAACACCTTCTACCGCGATCTCTGGTGGAAACGTACCCCCACACTATCAACCGCATCTTCTTCGCGTCCTCCCACAACAAGTACCCATTATCCCTTGCTTTGTCACAACATTGGTCAAACATGTCCTACGCAAATAAGCGGCACCTTGATGTAAGTATAGTTGTAATCATACTACTAGAGTACATGTTTTGAAATGTGTCCAAGCACCGTCCATCCGCAAGGAGCTGAAAGGGTTTGATGGGTGAAGGGTTTATTAATCCAACTGTCCCAACTCAATCTTGTGGGTCGGTTGTTTCTAACTGAGGTCATTCGACCATTTTGGTTTTGGCCTTGTGACTCCATATACCTCGATCGATCTCCAAATATGACATTCGCTACCATCACAAAGAGGTCACCCACTAGATTTAGTGAAACAAAGTGAGCAAGTGTCATCCCAACTAAATTAATTCTCTTATCATCACATGAATCTGCAACCCAAAGGACATGTCACGCCTCTTTTGAAGCATTCCTTATAGAACAAAATTTCATAGAATATCTTCTTTCAATTGTTATTTTTTGTCATGTAGTCCTCTAGTTGTTGTCGTTGGGCGTGATATAAAACAGTCCATCTCTTATATATGTGAAATACTTTCTATTTAGTAATAATACTGAAAAAAATGCATCTCTTCTATGTAACCACAAATTCACGTTCTAAATAGTAATTTTCCGTCATATGGTGTTCTAACTTTTAGATTTAAGTTCTAAATCAGTTCACAGATATTTTTAATGATTTATTAGTACGTCAGCTAACCCATGTAGTTGCACACGTTGATAATTTGTGCCATTTGAAGACTGAATAGTACGTGGAGGATCTCCTCCTGTTGCTCCTGCTACTTCTTGAGGGACTCGAGAAGGATCTTGGCACTGATGGAGGAGGGCACGAACTCCTCCTCGGCCTGGTGGCGCTTGGCGGCGCCGGAGCGACGGCGCTTCCCGGCGTCGGCCACCGCGTCGGTGTCGGCGCCGAGTGGCAGGGGGGGGGGGGGGGGGGGGGGGGGCGGGGGGGGGGGGGGGGGGGGGGGGGGGGGGGGGGGGGGGGGGGGGGGGGGGGGGGGGGGGGGGGGGGGGGGGGGGGGGGGGGGGGGGGGGGGGGGGGGGGGGGGGGGGGGGGGGGGGGGGGGGGGGGGGGGGGGGGGGGGGGGGGAGGGGGGGGGGGGGGGGGGGGGGGGGGGGGGGGGGGGGGGGGGGGGGGGGGGGGGGGGGGGGGGGGGGGGGGGGGGGGGGGGGGGGGGGGGGGGGGGGGGGGGGGGGGGGGGGGGGGGGGGGGGGGGGGGGGGGGGGGGGGGGGGGGGGGGGGGGGGGGGGGGGGGGGGGGGGGGGGCTGCCGGGCTGTCTTGGCTCGTGCGCTTGCCGGCGATGGGCGCTGCGGTCGGTGGGGTCTGCAGAGGGCGGGGCGGCGGGACGGAGGTGGGGAGGGAGACGGCGGCGCTGCGTAGTAAACACTGCCTTCTGTGACTTACATTTAGCATGGCCTTCTGTGACGGGGCGGCGGGCCTCGGGTTTTGATTTTCACAGAATAATCCACTACCTTCTGTGACTTACATTTAGCATGACACAAACTGCAGACTAAACCTATCGAACATATGATTACATTCGATTTACGACCGTCGAGTCCAAATGATTTCAACATCTACCAGACTACCACTCTGACTCATGCAATTGGATCTTCTAAAGACTTGTCTGCTGGGTATGTATATTCAGGCCTTCCTCACATGAAGCATCGTGTGGTACAGAACAAGTAGCATCTTCTCTTCTTTCCAGATGGTCACTTCCCTTGGATCATTTTTCGTGCGGAGGAACTCCCGCATTTCTTGGTGGAACTCCCCACTCACTATCATCCGCATCTTCTTCGCGTCCTCCCACAACAAGTACCCATTATCCCTTGCGTGGTCACAACATTGGCGAACATGTCCTACGCAAATAAGCGGCACCCAGATGTAAGTATAGTGGTAATCAGACTACTAGAGTACAGGTTTTGAAATGTGTCCAAGCACCGTCCATCCGCAAGGAGCTGGAAGGGTTTGATGGGTGAAGGGTTTATTAATCCAACTGTCCCAACTCAATCGTTGTGGGTCGGTTGGTTTCGAACTTGAGGGTCATTCGACCATTTTTGGTTTTGGGCCTTGTGACGCCATATACCTCGATCGATCTCCAAATATGACATTCGCTACCATCACAAAGAGGTCACCCACTAGATTTAGTGAAACAAAGTGAGCAAGTGTCATCCCAACTAAATTAATTCTCTTGTCATCACATGAATCTGCAACCAAAAGACATGTCACGCCTCTTTTGAAGCATGCCTGATAGAACAAAATTTCATATAATATCTTCTTTCAATTGTTATTTTTTGTCATGTAGTTCCTCTAGTTGTTTTGCCGTTTGTGCGTGATATTAAACAGTCCATCTCTTATATATGTAAAAATGCATCTCTTCTATGTAACCACAAATTCACGTTCTAAATAGTAGTTTTCCGTCATATGGTGTTCAAACTTTTAGATTTAAGTTTCTAAATCAGTTCACAGATATTTTTAATGATTTATTAGTACGGCAGTGCTGGGGTACTGACCCACGAGCACCTATGGGACCGGCGGACCGAGTCCCTTTCGGTTCGGCGGGGGCGGGGTCGCACGAAGAGCGGATCGAGGCGAAGCACACGAGCGGTTTACCCAGGTTCGGGCCGCACGGATGCGTAAAATCCTACTCCTACTTTGTGGTTTGTATCGTTCTTGCTCGGGAGCGCAGAGTGCCACAGTACACTCCAGCAACTAACGAGACCGAGCGTGAGAGTTCTTCCTCCTTCCCCTACGTTGCGCATGGGCCTCCTTTTATATGCTCAAGGGGTCACCGACAGGTGGCAACGTAGACAAGGGTAAAAATGGAAAAGGTGCTGCGGTTGGTACAGCTACCTGTACAGTGTATCACACCTAACCCTGACGGCAGGGGACAAGGGCATTAAATGCCCTTCTGCGTCGTCCAAATAGTGCAAAAAGGGACCGTCAGGGACGCCACCGCTCGCCACGATGGCAATCTTGTCAGCGCCGCTTGCCACCGTGCACCGCTGGATGCACAGCCTCCCGCGCCACATGCCTGGAAGGGTCCCAGAGCGACACGTTGGTGGATGTGCTGGAGCGCGGTTACAGAGTGGTGGCTTGCCGCGGCAAGCGCCTTGCCGCAGTCGTTGTCTTGTCGCGTCCGAGAGCTTGTCGCTCACCGGGCCTTGCCGGGACGCGTGGCGCGTCGCGGCAAGTTCCTTGAGATGAATTGGTTGGCCTTCCCGGCAAGCTCCTCTTGCCGGGGTCTTGTATGCCTTGGTTTAAATACTTTGTCCTTGAATGGCTCCAAAGGAACCACGGAGGTCCTTGGCGGTCACCCGGCAAGCCTTGCCGCGGGATGCTGCGACTGCCCGTGCACAAGTTCGGGATACTAGGGTACCCCTACTCTAGTACACCGACAGGAGCCCCCGGGCCTGGGCCATACACGGTGCCGAGCGCTATTGGGCCAGGCCCAAAACAGGGCACGGGCACGCGTGGCCTAGGTTACGCCGTATCTCCCTCCGTATCCACCGCGCCCCCCCCGAACGGCACGCGTCGAATGCGGCATCGTGGGAGAGATCGTGGGTGGTTTCTTTATTCGGAAAGGCGGAACGTCCGCCCCCTCCCTCTTTATAAGCAGGGGAAACAGGGGTAGTTCGCCCATTCGCCGGTTGCTACTCCAATCTCGGAAATCCTCCGCCGCTCCCTCGTCTTCCCAAAGCCGAAAGAGAGCAGCGCCTCCGCCCCCCATCGCCACCAGCACCACCAACGCCGTCGACCTCCTCCACCACTTCCGCCATGGCTCCGAGAGCCGACAAGGGAAGGTTGTGAAGTCGACCGAGGCGCAGCGGCTTGCGGCGCTGCGAAAGGAGCGGGAGTCTTCCCCCCAAGCTTGCCGCGAGGGAGCTGAGGGAGAATTACTACTCTTTCTGGTCGACGGAGACGCGAGCGCATCCGCGCACGAAGGTACTTCCAGCCGCCGCTTGGAAAATGGCTCCAAACGGATATCCTTTCTTCGCCTTGTTCTTCTACTGCGGGCTCTGCCCGCCCTTCTCTGAGTTTTTCTGCGATATCATGAACACCTACGGATTCCACCTCCTTGACTTCACCCCCAATGCCGTTCTGACCATGGCAGTTTTCGCACATCTCTGCGAAAACTTTGTCGGAGTCCATCCCAATGTAGCCCTTTTTCGCCACTTCTTTATGCCCCGAGTAGAGAGAGGAGAGCCTTTATCCGGCGGAATCGCCTGGATCTCGAGGGCCGGCAAGAAGGACACTTATCTGGAGGGAGAGTTCCGCGGCAAGTGGGAGGAATGGAGAGCAGACTGGTGCTGGATTGACGAGGAGAACCCGCAGCCGTTTACCGCCCGGCGCCAAACCCCAGTAGCACGCGGCAGCGATTGGAGTGACGTGGCCCCGGAAGATGATAGGCTGAAGATTGCCGTCACCCGGATCCTACGCCTCAGGCTTGCCGGGCTCACTGTAGGCGCTGTTGGCGCAGATTTTCTTCGCCGCCGCATTGCCCCCCTGCAGGAACGGGGGAGACCCACCTGGGAATTCAAGAATGCGGCGGATATCATGAGGCTGCGTCCGGGCCTCAACTTCAACTTCACTGTTCTGGAGCTCAACGCGATGCTCCAGGAGCTGTTCAAGTACGACCCTCAACATCCTGAAGTGTTCAGGTTGCCGAAGGGTGTCGTTCCGCTGTGCAACAACTCCGCGCTCGACCGCATCCGTGCAATGATGCCGCTGTGCGATTCGCATGGAATTGTCCCAACTTGGCAAGAGCCTGCAGACGACGTCGTGCAGCAGTTCTTTGACGGCTTGGTAGAAGTGCCGGTCCGCTCCGACGAAAAGGATAGCCTCACCCGCGACACCACCGATGCGGAGATGACACGCATCGCCACCATAGGCTGGAAGAGGCGGCGGCAGCCGCAGCCGCGCAGAGCGAAGGCCTGGCCGGCAACAAGACGGGTTCACCCGCGACACCACCGATGAGGAGGACACGCATCGCCACCAGGCTGGAAGAGGCGGCGGCAGCCGCAGCCGCGGGCGAATTTGGATTCACCGTAGAGGAGGCAGATGCAGCAGAGGCGGCAAGCCGTGCCGAGCGAGGGGAGCCCGCCGGCGAGAAAGTGCTTGCCGGGCATAATGCCGAGTCGAGCGAGCCCGCCAAGGATACGAGCGGCTCGCTGGAGATCAACTCCTCTTCCTCCTCATCTTCAGGCAGCTCGCCGCAAGCAGAGCCTCCATCCCCACCAAGAAGGCGTCTCCGCAAGGCCGGGGACGTAGCGGGGCGGCAGGCGAGTGAACAGTCGCCGCGCCGCGTGACGCGCTCCACCGCGGCAAGCACTGTTGCTGCGGGAGCACCTCATGCTGCCGGCAACTGGAGCGGGGTCGTCTCAGGCCACCGCCACTGTTCCCGCCAAGCGGCCAAGGGAAACTACTCCTCCGCCTCCTCGCGCTGGACGTGGGCCGGACTTCGACTTCTCCGCGTTCAGCTCCGACGAGGAAGAAGAAGAAGAGTAAGCTTCTTTTGTTGTACTTGTAGTTCTTCAATTCTTGCCATTTTATCTTGTATCTCATTTGCTTTGCTCTGAACTTGTTCCTTTTCAGGACTCTGGCCCAGAGAGGAGCGAAGAGGGCCAAGGTCCCGGTGATTATCATCGAGGACGAACCCACCGCGACAGCAGGGGTGCGCCCGAGACAACCTTGCCGGACCCGGCAACTTTCCTTCAGAGCAGCCCCCAGCGTAAGTATTGGTTCGCTTTCCGCTGTGAGGCGCGCATGGATACTCTGTATTTGCTAATATCTGATTGTTGATTTGTGTAGGCGCAGAGCAGCCCCACCAGGAGCGCCCAGAGACTGCCCCCGAAAGGCCAAGGGAGAGTCCTCCGGCAAGGGGGAATTCTCCGGCAAGGGACAGCACCAGCGTCCCCCCGGCGGCGGGGACTACGACTGCCGAACCCAGTAGAGGTAATATTCTCTTCAAAGCTTCCCTTGGGTTCTTCTTATTGTTGGGTATTTGTTTGACCTTTCTCCCCTTTTCCGGCAATCAGACCCATCTGCTGCAGAGCCGATGGAGATCGAGGTTGCCACCGGCGATGAGGCCGCCAAAGCTGCCGCCGCAGCAGCTGGCGGGTGGTCTGGCGATCGCACTGATGGCCCTGAGGCCACAGGAGCGCCAGGCGCTACGTCGACCGCCGACCCGTCCGCCGCTGCCGCAGCGCCAGGCTCCGAAGAGCCCCAGCCAGGTATCTACTTGAAGGCCGGCGATGGCGTCTTCATCAACCTCCCCTGGGCGTCAAGCTCCAGGGCGCCGATCGAAGGAGAGAGCTTTGACGGAGAGGTGCTCGCCTCCGCTGGGTTGACGCTAGTTGATGCGCCGAGCAGCAGCAGCGGCGAGCTTGAGGAGGAGCGGCTGCTGCGGAAGCTGTTGTCGCTCTACCGCGCGCGGCAAGCCAAGCTGGAATCCCGCGAGGCGCTTGTCGCGAAGGCGGGAGCGGACATCGAGAAGCGCACCGAGGAGCTCCGAGGTCTCAACCAGGAAGCTCTCCGGTCCCTGGCAGAGGAGCGGGAGCAGCTCGCCGAAGAGCAGAAGGCCTTCTTCCTTGAGAAGGCCGAAGCTGAAGAGCAACAACGGCTTGCCGCTGAGAAGCTGTTCGCGCAGGAGGGCGAGCTGGCGCAGCGGAAGGTTAACCTCGACAGCCACGAGGAGGAGCTTGCCACGCGTGAGCTGGAAATCGGCGGAGCCCTTAAGCAAGCAGAGGATGCTGCCGCAGTTGCCGAGGCCGCCAAGAAGGAGCTGGAGACGAAGGTGGCGCAGCTGGAGGCCGATCTCAAGGCTAGTGGTGAAGAACTTGCCATGCTCAAGCTTGAGCGGGAGAAGGATGCCCACAGCAACTCAGAGCTGCAGGCTCGCCTCGCCGAGAAGGGCAAAGAGCTCAGCGCCGCCAAGGACTCCAATGCAGATCTTGAGTTGAAGCTGACCACTTTGACCAAGACGCTGGAGAAAGTGGAGCACTGGACGGAGGGTCTCGTGAGTGCTGCCGCAGATATCGACAGGGAGCTGGCACAGCTGGGGGTGGAGGATCTCGGGTATCCCTCCGATGAGAACCTCCAACCCAGCGCCAAGCTCACCTTGTTCTTCAAAGGCGTGGCGATGGCCCTCCAGCGGCTCTGAGAGAAGATCCAAAAGCAGCTGGCCGACGAGTCACGCAAGATCTGCGCGGGAGCTCTTCAAAAGGTGTTGGTGAAGGTGGCCTTCCGCAACCCAGGCCTCAACCTCACCAACGTCCTCAAGACTCTGCCGCCGGATGCTGATCTGGAGGCGATCAAGACCCTTGTCGCACCCATTGTGGACAAGGTGAGCGGGATCAAGAGGGTTGAGGGCGACCGCGTAGACTAGGCCGCCCGTTTTCTTCTTTTCTTGTCGCTGCTGGTCATGTTATGAAAACAATCTGTTAGAGCCGCGACAAGCTACTTTGTAATATAACTCTATTCTGGGCAATGATTGCAATGTTATTCCCTTTACTTGATTCCTCCCTTTGTATGTTTTTGCCCTACGCTTTTAGGGAACTTGCCGGTGCAGGCACCTTAGCCGCGAGCGCTGAGTGCGGGACGTCAACAGCCTGCTGGCGATGCCGCTACCGACAAGAAACCTTGTCGCAATTAGTCGCAGCTGACTTAAGTTGTTGAGCGGACTCGAAACAAAGTAAGGGCGCAACTAGCTGCGAGTTGGTTCCTCCGCGCATAGGTTTTCCATACAAAGTGCGGTCGTTCAAGGGAGATAACTTAAAATTTTAAAAAATCTGATTGCTCAAACTTTGGCAACTTAGCTTTTCTGTTGTTTGCTTCCCGGTAAGGCGAAACTTTCTCGAACGACGCCTGGTCCACACCATTATCTTCTCCTTCCCCCCGGCAAACTTGTGGGCAAGGGAACCTTCCTTTCCTTGAGAAAAAAGAAAGAGGAGAAAATAAAGATATGGAGCCTTACGGCTCGTTATTGCTTACCGGGGAGTAGGTGCTGCACAAAGTGTCAGATAACACATGAAAAAAATAGAAAGCATGAAATTGACAAGATGTGCGGAGCACATGAGCTTTACTTATGCACGGGGTCTGCGCCCGGCTTTGTACAAAGGATTACATGCAACAGCGGCAAGACTTGTACAAAAGGTGGTTGCCGGAACAGGTTCCGGCAACCGCGCCTTACGGGTAAAACTTACGAAGATGCTCAATGTTCCAGGAGTTGCTCACCGGAATGGCATCTTTGGTCTCCAGGCGGACAGCGCCAGGCCTAGTGACTCGTTTCACCCGGTAAGGGCCTTCCCACTTCGGCGTCAACTTGTTGGAATTCTTGGCGGACTGAACACGCCGAAGAACAAGGTCGCCTTCCTCGAGACTTCTGGCGTTAACTTTGCGGCTATGGTAGCGGCGCAAAGCCTACTGGTAGCAAGCAGCTCGCACAGCAGCCTGAAGACGGTCTTCCTCAAGGAGCAGCGCGTTCATCTTGTCGCAGCTGCTCTTGCTCAAGCTCATCATAAGCGAGCACTCGAGGTGACCCGTATACGAGTTCCGTGGGGAGAACTGCCTCTGCTCCATAGACTAGAGCGAAAGGTGTCTGGCCAGTGGCTCGATTTGGCGTCGTCCTGATCGACCAAAGAACCACCGGCAGCTCCTCGATCCAGTTTCTTCCGCACTTGTGCAGCCTGTCGAAAGTCCTGGTCTTGAGCCCACGCAGCACTTCAGCATTTGTCCTCTCCGCTTGACCGTTGCTTCTCGGGTGAGCAATAGAAGCGAAGCAGGCCTTGGCGCCAAGATCTTGGACGTACTGCATGAAGGTGCGGCTCGTAAATTGCGTACCGTTGTCGGTGATTATCCTGTTAGGGATCCCAAAATGGTAAACAATCGACCTGAAGAACTTGACTGCTGACTGTGCTGTCACGTTCCTCACTGCTTCCACTTCCGGCCACTTTGTGAACTTGTCGATTGCAACGTACAAGTACTCAAAGGCCCCGATTGCTCGGGGAAAGGGGCCGAGGATGTCGAGCCCCCAGACCGAAAATGGCCAGGATAAAGGGATCGTCTGGAGAGCTTGAGCTGGTTGGTGTATCTGCTTGGAATGGAACTGGCACGCTTCACACTTGGTTACTTGTGCAGTTGCATCCTGGAGGGCTGTCGGCCAAAAGAAACCTTGCCGGAATGCTTTGCCGGCAAGTGCTCTTGCGCCAATGTGGTGACCACATATGCCTCCATGTATCTCTGCCAACAGCTTTTTTCCGTCTTCCCGGTGAATACACTTCAATTTCACACCGTTGAGTCTTCTTCTGTACAGTGTCTTGTCGACAAACTGGTACATACTTGACTGCCGGGCTACTCTTTCCGCTTCTTCTTGCTCTTCGGGAAGTTCTCCTGTCTGAAGGAAACGGACAATCTGCTGTGCCCATGCTGGAGCTTGTGGCTCGACAACAAGGACTAAAGGCAAATCTGCTGCTGTGGGAACATCCGCTTCTACGGCAAGAACCTGCGGCTCTACCGGAGCTTGACGTTCCCCGGCAAGCTTGCCGGAGCAAAACTTGCCGGGAGTTTGTGCTTCAACGGAACAAACCCTAGGGCTTGCCAGAGCAGACTGCTCCTCAGCACTCTTGGCGTTGATCTCAGCTGCTGCGGGAACATCCGCTCCTACGGTGAGAACCTGCGGCTCTGCCGGAGCTTGATGTTCCCCGACAAGCTTGCCGGAGCAAAACTTATCGGGAGCTTCTGCTTCAACGGAACAAACCCTAGGGTTTGCCGGAGCAGACTGCTCCTCAGCATTCTTGGTGTTGATCTTGGGGACCTTCTTGGCGGCGGCTTTGGGAAGCTCTGCCGGAAAATAGTCACCAGAAATCAACTTCCTCTTCTTGCTCTGTCCAGTTGATGGCGTTATGGACGGTTGAGTCAGCTTGAGCACAAAGATCCCTGGTTCCACAGGTAACTTAAGTGCGGCGCACTTTGATAGGCCATCGGCAATGTCGTTCTGAGCTCTTGGAACATGCTCCATCTGTAGGCCGTCAAAGTGCTCTTCTAGCTTTCTCACTTCGTCGACGTAGGCTTCCATCAACGGACTCTGATAGCTCTTGTTCACTTGGCGGACGACAAGCTGCGAGTCACCCCTGACAATGAGCTTCTTGATCCCAAGGTCTGCCGCGATCCTGAGACCGGCAAGCAAGCCTTCATACTCTGCAGTATTGTTTGTTGCTTGCTCCTTGGAAAAGTGCATTTGGACTACGTACTTGAGGTGCTCTCCGGTGGGTGCGACAAGCAGCACGCCAGCGCCGGCGCCTTGCAGCGAAAAGGCACCATCAAAGTACATCAGCCACTCTTTGCTTGCTTCCTCGCCGGGGATGCTCGTTTCTGGAATTTCTTCATCTGGTGTTGGCGTCCATTCTGCTATGAATTCTGCCAATGCTCTGCTTTGGATAGTTGAAGTACTCTCAAACTTGAGGCCAAAGCTTGACAGTTCCAGTGCCCACTCAACAATCCTGCCTGTTGCTTCTGAATTCTGTAGTATCCTCTTCAGCGGAAAGCGAGTGACAATTGTGATCTCATGTGCTTGGAAGTAATGGCGCAGCTTTCTTGAGGCCATGAGAAGGCCGAAAAGCAATTTCTGCATGCCAGAGTACCTTGTCCTAGCCCCCTGTAGAAGGGAACTGACAAAGTAAACTGGGCGCTGCACCATTCTCTTCTGTATCTCCTCGCGCGTCTGCGCAGATCCATCCTTGTTGGGACCAGAGCTTGTCGGGGAAGCCCCCTGCTTGTCGCTGGATGCGCCTGCCGTGGTTGCTGGCTCGTCATCTGCCTCCCTCTCTGCCACTAACGCAGCACTAACCACTTGATTGGTTGCCGCTATATACAACAACAACTTCTCTTGTGGCTTAGGTGCGACAAGTGTTGGAGGGGCGGACAGGTATCTCTTTAAGTCTTGCAGCGCAGCCTCCGCTTCCGGAGTCCATTTCATTGGACCTGCCTTTTTCAATATTTTGAAAAATGGCAGGGCGCGCTCAGCAGACCTAGAAATAAACCTGCTGAGATTAGCCACGCAACCGGCAAGTCTTTGTACATCCTTGACGCGCTTTGGTGCTTCAATCTGCTCAATGGCCTTGATCTTTTCGGGGTTGGCTTCGATTCCCCGCTGAGACACGAAGAACCCGAGAAGCTTGCCGGAGTGGACTCCAAACACACACTTCTTGGGGTTGAGCTTGAGGCTGATCTTGCGCAGATTTGCAAAGGTCTCGTCTAAATCTTGAATCAGAGTTGCCTTGTCCTTGCTCTTGACTACTATGTCATCCATGTAGGCTTCCACATTTCTGTGTATTTGTGGCTTAAGAGCGACATGGACTACCCTTGCAAATGTTGAACCAGCATTCTTTAAACCGAAAGGCATCCGTATGAAACAGTACGTGCCACATGGAGTAATGAATGCAGTCTTCTCCTCATCCTCTTCTGCCATGAAGATCTGATGATATCCTGAGTATGCGTCAAGAAATGAAAGCAAGTCACATCCGGCCGTGGAGTCAACAATCTAGTCAATGCACGGCAAAGGAAATGGGTCTTTGGGACAAGCTTTGTTAACATCGGTAAAGTCGATACAAAGTCTCCATTTCCCATTCGCCTTGCGCACGACTACAGGATTGGCCAACCACGTAGGATGGAACACTCCTCTGACAAGGCCTGCTGCTTCCAACTTCTTGATCTCTTCTGCGATGAATTCTTGGCGCTCCACTGCTTGCTTCCTGACCTTCTGCTTGACGGGCCGCGCATGAGGACAAACGGCAAGATGGTGCTCAATTACTTTCCTGGGAACACCGGGGATGTCAGACGGTTGCCACGCAAACACGTCGATGTTCGCCCGCAGGAAAGCAATGAGCGCGCTTTCCTATTTAGGGTCGAGAGTGGCACTGATGGTGAAGGTACCACCAGTGCCGTCCTCCTTGGCGGACACCTTCTTGGTCTCTGGCGGAGCTGCCATTGTCTTCTTACACTTGCCGATGGAGCTCGATGGTGCGTCCTCGACGGTAGCGCAGCACTCCGAAGAGGTGCGCTTGCCGGAGTGGGCATCAGAACTCTTGCCGGACTTGGTCTTCTTCTTCCTCCCGGGAGCTTCAATGGCAGGTGACTTGCGATCTGCTGCGGCTGCCGCTTCCCGGTAGATCTTGTCGGCGCAGATAAGAGCATCCTTCTTGTCGCCAGGGACAGAGATGACGCTTATCGGGCCTGGCATCTTCAGCATATTGTATGCGTAGTGAGAGGCTGCCATGAACTTGGCGAGTGCTGGACGGCCGAGTATCCCATTGTAAGGCAATGGAAAATCGGCAACGTCAAAAGTGACCCTCTCAGTTCTGAAGTTCAACTCGCTGCCAAATGTTACTGGCAACGTGACCTTCCCCTTTGGCTTGCTCCTTCCCGGGTTGATTCCTTGGAATGTGCCGGTCTGTTCAAGCTCGCTGTCAGGGATCTGGAGTTTCTGGAGTACAGCAGAGGAGATCAGGTTCAAGCCGGCCCCGCCGTCAACTAGCATCTTAGTGACCTTGAGGTTGCGGATAGTTGGTGAAACCAACATCGGCAAGCACCCGACCGCAGTTATGCGATCAGGGTGGTCCTCAATATCAAAGATGATAGGCGTGCTGGACCACTTCAGAAGCTTGCCTGACTCGACAGGTGGTTCCGCCGCATTGACTTCCCGCACCCACTGCTTGAGTTGGCGGTGCGAAGTATGCAGAGAAGCACCGCCGTCAACGCACAAGACCTCTGTGGCTTTTTGGAACTCCTGCTCACTGGTCTCGACATCATCCATGTCTTCGTCATC
>NW_024113349.1:0-9767 GCF_003073215.2 Triticum urartu | reverse complement strand
TGATTATGTATCTTCTTTATTCCTGACATATCGGTAGATACTTCAGCTTTATTATCATCTATAGTTTCAACTATTTCGGGACATCTCATAAAATATTTATTATGGATGATGTTCTTAGTGCAACTAGTATCTAATAGTGCCAGTATTTTATATGAAATATTTGGCTTAAGAACAATCCTAACTGGAATCCTTATTCCTAACACTTCTTTGAATGGTAATCTAACAATATATTTATTCCCAAAACTAGTAATTGCATCTTTCAATTTTATTAATTTGTCTCCTTTTTTATCCCTTACCGTTACCATTTGCTCTTTCATTCCATGATTTTAGCAACATTGTTGTCTTCCTTCTTACATTTTCTAACTCATCTTTAAGTTTTCCTAACTCTGCTTCTAGCTTATTCATTCTATTTTCTAAATTTCTAACCCTACTGGATAATATTCGTTCTTCTGGTTCTAATTCTATTTCTTGTCTCCACTTTTGATTATTGGCTCTTAGACATGGGGCACATGCTTGTTTTAAACACAAGCTACATGTGAACCTATTATCTTGGCTTGGGTAATATATACAGAAAGAACATTTTATTTTATAATCACCTTTTTCTCTAATCCAATCATGTTCGCAATCTACTTGGTTCATTATTTCAATTTAACCGGCTAATTCATCTATTTGGTCTATTTCATCTTCACTTGATTCATATTCTGGAGCCTCATTTTCTACTTCATCTGTTTCTATAATTGAATATATTGACTCGTCATCTTTTATTTCATCATCACATACTAATATATTCTCATTAACACTCTCTCTTGTTCTTCATATTTACTAGAGTACCTTTTCTGGTCTTTATTAGGGCAAGTTCTACTTAGATGATTAGGAGAGTTACATATGAAACATCTGCATGTTTTATCATAGGTTTTCTTAGGATTATATCTTTTTACATTTCTTTTATGCAAGAATGGGGCTCTATTGTCTGACCTTCTTAAGAAATATCTTTTCTTTGTTCTAAAATTTCTATTATCTCTCCTCTGTGGTTTATAATATTTGTTTTTCCTATGCCTTTCTTCTCCATATGTTAGTGGTATTTGGACAATGTCATTGCAAAAATTGTAATCTGATTTCTTCATAGATCTTTGTGCTTGAATACTAGTACACACCTCTCTTAATTGTTTAAAAACAAATGTTATAGCTTGGGATATATTTACTACATTTCCTCCTGTTTCTTTTTTATACTCCTCAAATATTATGGAACTTAGAGTATCAAACAATTTATTGAAATATCTTTCTACTACACCTACATTAAAACCTTGTTTAGTAGTAGTTACATTATACAAATAATGTTGGGAAATACTTTTATACCTTTCCAGCTAGTTAATGTTAATTTTTCCATTTCTCTTAACCTTTCATTTTGTAATGAGGTATGTCCTGATTTTGGCTCTTCTGCTATGATCATATTTGAGATAACATTCGCAAAGTTATTAGGGTTACTTCCTGCCCTTTTTAATTCTTCATATTGACTAGGGTATGAATCTACCCATTGTTCCCATAGAACTTTTACAGATTCTCCTAAAAATGTTTCAAGATATGTTAACATATCTTCTACCTTAGTGCCTATATTATACTGATTATGTATATATTTTTGTACTATTAAACCTTTCCATATGCTGATTATATTCGGCCAATCTATTGGATCATGAGCTGCTAGGTTTAATATAGCGCCATCATTTTTATAATTTTGAAATTGTATTGGTTTTTCAAAATCTCTTCTTTTAGTACCCATATATCTATATTGTCCAGGGATATACGTAGGTTGATAGTCATATTTTTCTGGAGGCCATTGTCCAGCTGATCTGGTAGGTCTCTCTCTTTCTCCTTCTCTTTTTACAGACGATTCTCCATATCCCATTCTTTTACCACTATTTTCTACTTCCATGGCTTCCATTGCATTGTCTAAATTATGCAGTCCCACATCATCTAGTGAGTTATAGAAATCACTATTTTGTTCTAAATCATCATATCTTTCATCTTCTAACCACATTTCTTTTATTAATTGTTCCTCCTCCTCATAACCTTCTAATAATAACTTATTATTAATATCCCATTGCTCTTCTTCACTAACAACTTATTATTATTATATTTATTATTATTATTATTATCATTATTATTAATGATAGCATTTTTATTATTAATACCATTTGCTTTTCTTTCTGCAGATGCTATAATTTTATCTTCCATGGTTGAACTACTAGTGACAAACTTTTTATCATTTTTTAGTTTCTTTAACCTTGCAATTTCTCTAATGATAAATAGTTCTCTTTCTCTAATTTTAGGCCAATCCTTTGTCATAGAATGACTATATCCCATTCAATATGTTTTATCTTCTTTTCCCAATGAATTATTTCATCATCTAAATCAGCCTTTTCCATCCTTTCAGATATACCTTTATTTTTATCATCATTAATTTCTGATTCTGACATAAAAGATTTAGAGTCTTCTATTGATGCAGGTTTATAGTTCATAAATTGAATACTGCTACTTCCTTCACAATTTTGATAGCTTTTGTAGTTTTCAGGTTGCTTTAATTCTTTCTTCTCTATTAATGCACCTATCTTCCATTCTTCTTCAGCTCTTTCTTCAGAACCAATTTTAAGAGGATTCATAAACTTTATACCTTTTGATTGCATACTCTCAATTACGTCATTCACATTTACTCTATATCTCGAGCTACTTCTATTAGTGAGCCTTCCTATAAATTCTATGCTTAGTAGCAAATTTGTTCCTTCAAAATCTTCCTAACCTTTAGTTTGGAAACCAAAACTCATTTTTTCAATAAATTCTTTTACGGGCGTCATTAGGTCTGGAGCTATATAGGTTATTAATCTATTTTCATTCATGTCTCCTTCCAAAAATCCTAATGCTGCTTTGTCTACAGATTCCCATCTTCTGTCTAACAAGGTTATCAAAACCTTCGCACCTAATTACTTCCTTGTCATACATTTGACTCCTATGATATACATGCCTTGATGAACATATTTATAACCACAATATTTTTGCTCATTTTCAATATTTTTGCTTACTATTCTTAAATCTACTAGATGTGTTAACACACTTAATTCTACTTCTCGAGATATTCTGTATAGACCACTCTTACTTTCAAACATACCCATGTGATATACTTGTTGTGGTTTTATTTTTCTTAGGGTATCTTTCTGATATCTTTCTAGATCTCTTTGTATATCTATAACTTCTTCAATACTATCAATATCATCAGCTTTGCATGATAATCTATGCTTCATGGCCAGAGGTCTTGAATCTTGCCTTACTAATTAGAGAGTTTTGTCTCTTCTAAGGAAGCCTTCAGATACGTCCATTTTTCTGAATTAATATTTCTAGTAGAGGAAACTATTCCAGATGATGACAGCACAATTTCTTTGTTGCTTTGAACACTTTTTAGCTTATCTAATAGTTGAATTAATAGTTGGATGATTGTGTTATTTTTTCTTATAATTACTTTGGAATCTTCTTTTGGGGAGTCGTGATCGGAGAACCCGATAGGAGGTGACATGTATTTTGCTACTTCGTTTAATGCTTGATTATATTCAGTCATATAATTATGAGATAATCAAAGTTTTAACCTCTTGCACCAACTTTTTTATTTCAAGTATATCTTGTCTTGTATCAGTGCGTGGGAGTGACTCTTTGCCTTTACTTAGGTAACACCTTATTGATAACACTTCCTCTTTAATATAATCGTTATTCTTGCAAACTATATTCTATCTTGCTTTTGCTTCCTCTAGCTTATGTAAAGCTAGATCAATTTTATTATTCAACCCTGAATACTTATCAACAAGTTTTTGGTATTCTTTGAATAAACTTTCAAATTTTTGGTCCAAATTATCTTGTCTTTTCCCCCAAGATATGTAAAAGTTATATATCAAATCAACGACTATATTTAACTGGCTATGAGATGTATGCCAGATATGCTCTTAACTAAAAAATGCTAGTATCTATACCTAATAATAAAGTCATTATTGTTTATGTCCGTCCGTTCCAAAATTACCTCCGAAGTTGCCTTAAATGACCCACTATGCCACCCATAAGTGAAGAAAAATGATTCGTTATTATTTCAAAATCACCACCGGATTTCTTCTTATAAATTGATACACTCATATAACCCAAACACACAAGCAGTGCAATGGCTACAAACTCATTCTTCCACTCGGGAGACTATGGTTCAATCCCTTTTTCTCACATTTTCTCTCTTAGATAACAAGTGTGCTTCCTCGTCCCTGCACGAGGTGAATGGGCCGGCTCATCTGTGGTCGTCACACCTGCTGTTTTCTTTTTTTTAATTTCTCATTTCATTTTTTTTATTTTTCCTTCATTAAATTAATTCGGGATTTCCAAAAAATCAATTTTAAGAAATTGAAAATTTTGAAAAACTATTTGAGAAATAATAAGAACTTGTGAATTCAAAAAACATTTCGGAAACCGTAAAATTTTCATGATTTCGAAGAATTGTTCGCATATTATATTTTTAACATAATTTCAAAATAGTTCATGATTTTTAAAAATGCTAGCGTATTCAACACATATTTTGGTATTTTTTTAAAAAGTGACCATGAAATTTGAGAAAATGTTAAGAAAAATTAAGGCAGATCCGTAAACAATGAACAAAACGAACTGTAGCTTATGTAGTGGTTTTGTTAAGGGGTTTGCAGAGGTATTTTTATGATTTTAGGAGCCAGATGACAGATCCTAGGAGCCAGATGCCACCACCGACGACTACTACTACCCCGAGGGTGCCTACTACTACTGGAGGCCGCCGATGACCAAGAGTAGTTAGGAGGCTTGCAGGTAGGAGGCCTTGCCTTTGCGATCCTTCTTGCTGTCTGTGTTAGCCTTCTTTAGGTAGACTTGTTTGCTTTATGTCTGTACTCAGATATTGTTCCTTCCGTTGACTCGTTTGTGTTCGAGCCCTCGAGGCCCCTGTCTCGTAATATAAAGCATGTATGACTTAATTTGTGTTTAGAGTTGTGTTGTGATATCTTCCCGTGAGTCCCTGATGTTGATTGTGCACATTTGTGTGTATGATTAGTGCATGATTGAATCATGGGCGTCACAGTTAGAGGGGGGAAGACCTGAGAGGAGGAGGAGAAGGAGGAGGGGGAGAAAGCGCCTATGCAGGGGCTCGCCAAGGACCGGAAAGTGGAGCAGCACCTGAGGCAAGAAAGCAACAGGGGGGTGGCAGGCCAGGCAGTGTGTTGTCGTGCACCGAAAGGTGTGGCTGTGCTCGCCAAGGACCGGAAAGTGGAGCAGCACCTGAGGCGAGAAAGCAACAGGGGGGTGGCAGGCCAGGCAGTGTGTTGTCGTGCACCGAAAGGTGTGGCTGTGCTCGCCAAGGACCGGAAAGTGGAGCAGCACCTGAGGCGAGAAAGCAACAGGGGGGTGGCAGGCCAGGCAGTGTGTTGTCGTGCACCGAAAGGTGTGGCTGTGCTCGCCAAGGACCGGAAAGTGGAGCAGCACCTGAGGCGAGAAAGCAACAGGGGGGTGGCAGGCCAGGCAGTGTGTTGTCGTGCACCGAAAGGTGTGGCTGATGTGCAGGGAGATAGCCTTCATGGTAAGGGGGTGGTGGTGGGGAGGCCAGCCGCGACGGGGTGGAGCGGTGAGCAGCGGCGTGTTCGGAAGGAGGTGGTGGCGTGTTGGGAGACAGGGGCGGCGCGGCCGGCGCGCTGTGGGAGGGGCGGCGGCGCGTTGGGATAGGGGCGGCGACACGTCGGGGGCTAGGGGCGGCGGCGTGTCGGGGGCAGGGCGGCGACGCGTCCGAAGTAGAATGCGCGAGGAGTGTGCAGTAGCTTCTTTTTTTTAGAAGATGGTGGTGGAGTCTTTTCTTTCGGGCCATCGAAGTTCAGTGTGCCTTTATTAATCTGGTGTACCGATTTAGGAAGTTAAGATCGGGCCTTATATAGAGCAGATAGTAACAAAATAATACTCTGTTGTTACCACTACACCAGAACACTGATGTAAGGACAAAAAAAAACTGCCGGGAGAAGGCACTTTAAAGGGCAGACAAACTGCCGGCACAGGTTTTCTCCCGGCAGATAGAACTGCCATGAGAACAGCTGCCGGGGATTACTTCTCCCGACAGTTTCATTGCCCTTTCCCATCTATTTGCCGGCAGTCCATTTTCTCTCGGCAGATTGTTCAAGAACATGAAAGTACAATTGCCAGCAGTTCAACTGCCGACACAAGCCGGTTTACCCGGCAGTTATTATGCCAGCATGTTGATTTCACTAGCAATTTGTTCTGGGCATCCCTATCCATTCATTATGTTCAGGCAATCATGACATATCACACTATTTATACATACACTTCATCAATCAAAGTAACATATAGGCATCATCAAAACCGTAAACTTTATTCGATAAACACAACAATACAAGTAGGCTGTTCCAGAAAAGAAGTACATATAAGCTTCCATATATAAGGAGGTTGTTCCACAAAATGAGAAGTACATATATGTTTCTAGATGTATCACACTACCAAAATGTAGTACCACAAAAGTAGTACATAAATTTCTAAATTTGCCACAACCAAAATGAGCAGAGCAAGTCTCCAGGTCAACAAATAAGGTATATGACATTATCACTCCATCAACTTAATTGTAGGTATTCCAAATCTTCAACAGCTTGAAGGTCCTTCCAAACCTCCGTGAACTTGCATACATTTGCAAAACCTGCAACAGAACAGAAATTCAAAATGGAGATTATAGCTATGGCAGCAGGTAAAGAAGTAGTTAAGAAAACAAGATAAACACAGGACAAATCTGTGAGCTGCAGACCACATAGAATCTGGGACTAGAAACAAAGACCAGGTGATATTTAAGTGACTAAGGGCCAGTTCTACAACCCTTTGGCTTCCATATAAAATTTTCAGGGCTTGCATATGAATTTTTTTTGCAAGGCTTCAGCTGCTCACACTGATGGCATGGCATGAGTGCTCACACCGAGACATGTATGTGCTTTTTTATTTGCAAACATATGCTAAATGTGAGGCTTTTGTTCTCTATGACATATGTCCAAAACTTGATGTTCATGATTCTCTATATGTGTCCTGCTACTTTCTAAATTTACGTACATATTTCCTTTTCAGAACTACAAAATTTTTTTGTCAACAAAAGCTCTTTTTATGCTCTCTATACATGGTTAAATGGGAGAACAATTGGGGGGGGGGGCTACTACTCGTCCCCACAAACCAAGTTGAATTAGCCTAAAAAATTTAACTAAGGCTTTGTACAAACAGACAGATAAACAAGTTGATTTATGCACTGGTTTGTGACCATGTGCTAGTATGTTTATTGGTCAAGAGTAAATCATAGATTTGAAAACAACATTAGAAGAAAACATATACAAACAAATAAGCTCATTGAAGTAAACATCTGGTTATCAGAAGATTCAGAACCAATGTAAGCCATTAGGAATGTAAAACCAAGAAGGACGGTGCAAACTAGGAAGAACAGCATGGACCAAAAAGTGCAAACTAGGAAGCAAATATGACACATCCTTTCACAGTTCCAATTCCAAGAGTTGTAGCCACAATTATTGCATGAAATGTTTTCTTTGTAAACTTGAGTACTGTACAGAGTTCAGGACATGAAAATTCTTGGAAACATGCAAACAAAAATACGAAAGATGATTATGTCGTCTACAACTCTACTTCAAGAACCAGCTGGCATGCAAGAATAAGAAACTATATCAACAACCACAACCGGCGGCATTCTTTTCTAATTTATTGTGATGAGAGTGTGAAGCATGATTGCAAATAGTAAAAAGCATTATCTCTGGAGAACGTAGAGCAGTCAGTGGCGGAGCTTGAAGGAAATCTCAGGAGGGGCGAAGCTACAAGAGAAAAAAAATTCAAATACATAATGTATACAACCAATTAGATATTTATATCGAGAAACTTGGATAATTTATATTCAACTGAATCACTTCTTTTTCTTTTGCAAAATGCATCAATTGTTTCCCTTAAGCAACATTGCTTCCTTCTTCTGTAAATGAGACTTTCTATTCAGCACAAAATCTAATTGACAGAATCAATGACCTAACTAGAATTTTCCCCAACTAAGAAAGAAAACTCAGAATCAAAATACTCGAAATTTCCATGACTTGCTTGTGGTCGTATTCCTGCTTTTGCCATGGACTTGTCCACTTCCAACTACATACATAGAAGGAAAGTTTTTTAAGCAATCAATGCAATGTTAGTGTCCTTGCCCTGGTTCATCTTTTAAACCATAACAATGAATCAGCATTCCTTGCCATAAGCAATCCATAAACATCAGATGGGAAACTTGACAAGTGAAAATAAAGGATTATAAATAGAGAACTGTGTTTTGCAAAGTTGGTATTATGGTATTATAATAAGAAAAGAAAACGAGCTTGTTACTTAATTATACTTTGACATCTTGTACATGAGCTTTTCACAACAACAAAATAAGACATCTTGTACATGAGCTTGTTCCTTATACTTTCACATCCAGGTAAGCGAAAACAACAAAACACTTGCACTTATAGTTTTTTAAGTGACATCCAAAGCCATGAAAGTAGGCTGCTAAATTATCACAATATTTGCATAAGATGGAAGCTCATAAAAGAAGCGCTTATAATTAAGTAATAGCATGAACCAGAATGAGTAGAGTATCTTACATATGTTTTGGTTAGTACACAGTGAGCCGAATATCCAATCTCCCTTCCATACACAAAACTTCGAGTAGCAGTGAATTCATTTCGTAAAGCTCACTGTGTACATATATGAACAAGATCAAAGACCTACCCATGAAGAATTGTTTGCCAAATGAGCATTGCACCCAACTTGTTAGGCATACAAATAAGCCACCAACAGTAAATGCCATCTCATTCAAATACTATGCTTGTTACCCTATGAACCATGAGGGTAGAATACAGAGAAAATAACAAGATAGAGCTCTATTTCTGTTTCCAACAATAAGGCAAGTGCACAGCCTACGGTACAGTTCACCTAATGCCACAGTTATTACAATTCAACAAGCACAGTTATATTTAAGTGAACTGTGTCTAATTGTACCAGTGTGTATAGCCAATATGCGTCCATGTAATATTTCTATTTATTTGTTTGGAGAAAATCTTTGTAAAATGTTTAGTCCTACAATCAAGCGCTCCCAGTAGTTTCACTGTGATCACAGCCCAAAGATCCATTGTTATCACAAACCACAGCGCTGCCAAAGACCTAGGAGCTGCCAGACATCACGCCGCCCCACCTTCCCAGCAACCAACACAACTTCGAGCCCACCAGCTAGCCAACCGATGACTTGCCTTCAAACCATCCCGCTCAACACCACGCCGCCTTTCACCGTCGGTAGTCTCAAAATCGTTCGCAGATTCTTCTTTCTCTGAAAAAACACGTCTACAATAGATTAGAAAAGGACGAGGAGGTGGGCAGGCATGGAGACTCGTAAAACTACCTCGACCCCGTTGTAATCTTATGGCGAGGGATAGTGGGATTTTCTTTCCGGTCGGCAGAACGGTCGTCTGGTCAGATGCACAGGGTCTGACTTGGTCGATCGACCAGGGTGAGGAATGAGGTATTCTTCACCCTGGGTCTTAAATAAATGGTTTTGTTTGTAATTTTACTACCTGAGTTGTTCGACCTGAACTTTTCCTAGTGTTAGATTGAACTTCCGTCAATATTGTTCAAATGGGGCTTGCGATATACCGTTGGAAAGCTATGGACAC
>NW_024113348.1:0-9026 GCF_003073215.2 Triticum urartu | reverse complement strand
ACTCCCTGCGGATGGAACCTGGATAGGCGATAAACCTGGACTAGAGACTTAAGTGTTTAGGTAGGCCGTGGCCGACACCCTCGCTGGGCTTCCGCTTGAAGGTTGCCGAGTACATGTCGTGTAAACGGCGATAAGTGGTGAAAGCGTGTATGACGAAGTACACCCCTGCAGGGTATAAAACTATTCGAATAGCCGCGTCCACGGTAAAGGACTACTTGGTTGCCTATACAGTTCATAGACAAGTTAATGGATACTACTAAAAGACTCAGGATAAGTGTGAGTACCGAGGATGGCCCTCTCGTAGGATGACGAGGGAGGATCCACGGTGGAGTATTGTGTTGGTGAGTAGTGGACTCGTGTGCGAAAACTATTTTACTGGTGAAGTTCCGTAGGATAGCTTAGCCAAGAGTCAAAGCTGGCTTGCTGCAATAACCCCACCACCTTCTTGAGAATGAGCATGTATATTAGGTTCTGATGTAAGACTTGCTGAGTACCTTTGTACTCATGTTTGCTTAATTACTGTTTTCAGACGACAACACCGCCCCTTCCGATGGGTTCTACATAGATCTTGACATCGACGAGTGACTAGCCACCCAGGTGGTGATCCTGGCCATGGAGGGCCCTATGTAGATAGACAAGCTTCGAGAAGCCTTCTTTCTTTCTTTCTAGTGTCTGTATTCAGACCAGTTGCTTCCGCATGTGCTTGTATGATTGCATGACTTGAGTGTCGGGTCATGTGACCCTATCTGTATGAACATGTTATGTATGGCTCCCTGGAGCCTTTTAAATAAAGTACTTGAGTTGTAGAGTTTTGTTGTGATGCCATGTTGTATGTACTCATATCGGGCATATTGTGTGTATGATTGAAATGCTTGGTATGAGTGGGATCCCACAATCTAATTGTTTATCCTTGGCAGCCTTTCTTATGGGGAAATGTAGTCTAGTGTTCCTCGAGCCATAGCAGTCCGCTACAACCCGGTTCACCGGAGTCCTGCTAGCCGAGCACTACTGTTCAGGACACTTGACTGGCCGGCATGTGTTTCACTTCGTTCCTATGTCTGTCCCTTCGAGGAAATGTCGTGCGGTGACTTCCGGAGTCCTGCCTAGCCTGCTACAGCCCGGGTCCCCCGGAGTCCTGTTAGCCCAGTGCTACAGCCCGGAATCACTCGCTGATGACTGACATGCTCGATGTGATTCATGTATGCCTGTCTCCATAGGTCTGTGCCGCTTTGGGTTCATGACTAGCCATGTCGGCCCGGGTTCTCTGTCATATGGATGCTAGCGACACTATCATATACGTGAGCCAAAAGGCGCAAACGGTTCTGGGCCATGGTAAGGCGACACCCGTGGGATACTGTGCGTGAGGCCCCAAAGTGATATGAGGTGTTACCGGCTAGATCGATGTGACTTGGAATCGGGGTCCTGACAACGTTGGCATCAGAGCCGGACTGCCTGTAGGTTCGTTGAGCCAAACTGGTCGATGCCGAGTCTAGAAATGCTTTAGTTATATGTAGGGGAATTGATTGTGGGAGGGAACGTAAGGCTCTTTTACTCCTTTACCCTATGTCTCTGATCTGAGTCATTCTCTTCTCATTCAACGTGGGTTAAGGACTAGGCTCTCTTCTTCTATCAGGTTCACGTGTTAATAATCCGTAGTAGCTTATAGGATTGTTGTTACAAGTCCCAGTTCAGTTTCTACTATTCTTAGTATGTTGCTAATTGGATCAGAACCTTGATATGATGATGTTGAGTGGTATTGCGAACTGTTTTGGATGTCTCAAATCTTTTTCTGAGCATTTACAGCTGTTATGCTGTCCAATTTTCCCTAGAAATTCTGATGTCTTTGCATTGTGGTTGTGCTTTCAGATGGCCAACCGTGTTCAAAACCAAGTGGTTTGCCTGACCCGGTGCCTCGACGTGCCCGGTCATACTGCTATGTTAGTCCGGGTAATGATCGAGACGGGTTACCGTTGGTATCCCAAATACACCGTCGAAGAGCAATTCCGAGACTTTAATCAAAGCCAATATTTCTGCACCGTCAGGATATTTCCTTCTTATCCTGGATCTATCAAGCCCCTTCACTGTTCCTATGGACTCGGGGTTACTGTTGAGATGGCTGTGCAGGATGCTGCCTATTCCATGATGACCATCATGCGAGTCCGGACTGGCCTGCTTCGGAACACCGACTTCCGTTACATGTCAGCTTCACTTCCGGGAGCTCAAGGGTATCTTCAAGCTATCTATGCTGACTCCACTCAGGAGGACTCATTAACTCGCACCACTGCCGAGATGCTCGAAGATAAGGACCGAGAGAATCGGGCCTTGAGGCTGGAGCTTTTCAATACCCGTGCTGATCATTGGGCCACATTGACTCGGTTTGCACCTGCGGTGCAAGCTGGATGTATGGATACAAGGGATCTGTATCCTGTGAGATCAGCTCTGCCAGACATGGTGGATTGGCATGATGTGGGAGGCATCACCCCACCCCGTGGTCCCCGCAGGCCACCGTTTGTTGGTCCAAGACCTCATCCTAGCCCCTTTGGTCCACAGGCTCCTCAGGACCGTCTGTTCCCGGATGGCCACGTTGAACTCCCAGGCTACGGAGGTGACTTCTATGAGGACTACTACGGAGTTGTCTGAGTTAGTAGTAGTACCACTAGTATTGTAGTAGTTGTATCTCCACTGTCCTGCGTGACTTGTGGAATACGACTTAGTGTGTAGTCAATTCCGGAGGTGTAGACAAATAATGTATAGGAGCTTAGAATGCCTCCGATGAGATGTAACGTCTTTCATCATAGTTGTACTGTAGCCTGGGCTTGTACTAAACTATGTATGATGTGTATGACCGTTGGTATATATATGGCAGTTTTATATTACCATGACATACGGATGAACATCTCTGCATTTTGTGTTATCCATTACATTCTGCACTCCTTGCTAAGTTTGATCCATCCTTATCTAAACCATTGTCTTGTTTTCTCCTAGGATGGTCAACACCCACAGCAACCCTGCTGCCTCGGAGCAGGGGGAAGCCAGTGCAGCTAGGGGTGAAAATCTGCCTCACCCGCCTTCTCTGGCCGAAGTAATGCTGGAGGCGGAAAGAAACAAGCGTGAGACTAACCGCCTGCTGGAGCGGATTGAGCAGAACACTACACGCCACCCACGAAATGACTTGGTGTCAATCAATGACTTTATCAAGATGTACCCACCAAAGTTTAACCATTCCATCGAGCCCCTCGACGCGGATGACTGGCTTCGCAGCATCACCCACAAGCTACGTTCTGCCAACGTAGCCGAAGCCGACAAAGTTACTTATGCTGCCTATCATCTCGAAGGTCCTGCTAGCCTCTGGTGGGAGAATTTTGAAGCTATGCACCTGGTCGGCCAAATCACTACTTGGGCTGAATTCAGTGAGGCTTTCCGTGAGCATCACATTCCGGAAGGTCTCATGGATCGCAAGAGGGAGGAGTTCTGCAACTTCACCCAAGGAAGACTGACTGTGGATGCTTATAGTCGTGAATTTGGGAATCTGGCACGTTATGCCCCTGAAGAGGTATCTACTGACGCTAAGAAGCAGGCAAGGTTCCGCAAGGGACTTAGCCCTGAGCTTCGCCGCGATCTTCATCTGCACGAGTGCACCTCCTTTCAGAAGTTGGTCAATAAATCCATCAGTGCTGAGATGGGCCAGACTGATTATGACGCTTCATGCAAGCACTCCCGTGATTTTGGCTCTTCATCCGGCTCTAGAACTCAGAAGCGCCGGGTGTGGATTCCAAGCACGGCACTGCCACCCAGGTTCATCCCGAGGCCATCCTTTGAGGCGCCTCGTTCCAACCAGCAATTTGCACCGCCCAAGCCCTATGGTGGCCCCGCTGGTAATGCTGCTTCACGCCCCAATGTGGTGACATGCTTTAAGTGTGGAAAGCTGGGTCACTATAGCCGAGAGTGTCCCCAGAACAACAACCCCATCCAAACTGGAAAGTCTGTTGGACGTGGTAAGCCCGCGGGAAAGACATTCTACGCCAAGCCGGTCACCACTGCCCGTGGCCATGTCAACTATGTTTCAGCTGAGGAGGCTCATGAGGATCCTAACGTCGTCCTTGGTACGCTCCTTGTTAACTGCCATCCGGCATCTGTTCTTTTCGATACTGGAGCATCTCATTCATTCATATCCGAGAACTATGCTCGATTGCATAACACGACATTCTGTGACATGCCCACTTCCATGGTAATTCAAACTCCGGGTTCCAAATGGCAAACTTCTAGAGTAAGCCATGGGAACGAAGTTCTTGTCGATAGACTTGTCTTCCTTGCATCCTTAATAGCTCTCAAGTCCACGGACATAAACATCATCTTGGTTATGGACTGGATGCCAGCTCATTATGCTAAGATCGACTGTGCCACTAGAACCGTTCAACTTACTCACCCATCGGGCAAGACAGTCAATGTCTTAACTCGAGTGACCAAGCGGCAGTTTTACTCCTTAAATGCCAACCCCCTTATAGATCTTGAGGATGTTCCGGTAGTCCGAGACTTTTCGGATGTCTTTCCAGAAGAACTGCCAGGTGTTCCACCTGACAGGGATGTTGAGTTTGTGATAGACCTTGTTCCAGGAACCGTTCCAATTTCTAGAAGACCCTACAAGATGGCACCCTTAGAACTAACCGATCTTAAGAACCAACTCGATGAGTCCTTGAAAAAGGGTTTCATCCGTCCTAGTTCCTCTCCTTGGGCTTGCCCCGTCCTCTTCGTTAAGAAGAAGGATGGAACGGATCGAATGGTTGTGGATTAACGACCTGTCAATTTGGTCACCATCAAGAACAAATATCCGCTTCCCAGGATCAACGATCTGTATGATCAGCTCGCTGGATCCTCAGTCTTTTCCAAGATGGATCTGAGGTTGGGCTACCATCAAATCAAAATCAGAAACGGGGACATTCCCAAAATGGCCTTTGTTACTCGTTATGGCCAATACGAGTACACCGTGATGTCCTTCGGTTTAACCAATGCCCCAGCCACCTTCTCCCGGTTAATGAACTCGGTTTTCATGGAGTACTTGGACAAATTTGTCGTAGTATACCTCGATGACATACTCATCTACTCCAAGAATGAAGAGGAACATGCCGAACATCTAAGGCTGGTATTGATGAAACTTCGAGAGCATCGCCTTTACGCCAAATTCTCCAAGTGTGAATTTTGGTTGCCAGAAGTGACCTATCTAGGCCATGTAATCTCTGGTAAGGGTATTGCTTTCAATCCCGAGCGAGTTCAAGCCGTCCTTGATTGGACTCCACCTGAGACGGTTAAGCAAGTTCGGAGCTTCCTTGGCTTAGCGAGCTATTGCCGCCGCTTCGTTGAGAATTTCTCCAAGGTTGCTAAACCTCTAACTGAACTCCTCAAGAAAGATAAAAAGTTCGAGTGGACTCCATAGTGCGAGTTCAGCTCTCAGGAACTGAAAAGACGCCTGACATCTGCTCCCGTACTGGTACCACCAGATTTCTCCAAGGACTTTATTATCTATTGCGACGCCTCGCGACAAGGACTAGGTTGCATACTCATGCAAGATCGTCAGGTAATTTCCTATGCTTCACGGCAATTACACCCACATGAGGAAACTTATCCCACACATGATCTAGAGCTTGCAGCTTTAGTCCATGCACTTAAAACTTGGCGACATTACCTTCTCGGTAATCGTTGCGAGATCTTCACCGATCACCAAAGTTTGAAATATATCTTCACCCAACCAGATTTGAATCTCAGGCAAAGACGTTGGGTTAAGTTGATCTCGGATTACGATTTAGGAATAACTTACACCCCGGGCAAAGCCAATGTCATGGCTGATGCGCTAAGCCGTAAGTACTATTGTAACAACCTGATGTTACAACAAAGTCAACCACTTCTCCATGAGGAATTTCGTAAGCTTAATCTTCACATTGTTCCTCGAGGTTTTCTATCCACCCTGGTAGTGAAACCTAACCTTATGGATCAAATCATAACCGCCCAGCGGTATGATAAGGGCATATCGCGAATTAAGGAAAACATCGCTAGCGGAGTTGCTAAATGTTTCTCCATGGATGAGTGAGGTGCTGTCTTCTTCGAGAACCGTTTGGTGGTTCCCAAGAAATAACATCTACGCCAGTTGATCCTTAAGGAAGCTCATGAATCCCCTCTCACCATTCATCCCGGTAGTACTAAAATGTATCAAGACCTACGCCAGAGGTTTTGGTGGACTAGGATGAAGAGAGAAATTGCTCAATACATTGCTAATTGCGACGTTTGTCGTCGTGTTAAAGCAGAGCATCAACAGCCTGCTGGCACCCTTCAACCTTTGGCTATTCCCGAGTGGAAATGGGATAAAATCAGTATGGATTTCATCACTGGGTTTCCCAGGACCAAGAGAGGGAATAATTCCATCTTCGTCGTGATCGACTGTCTTTCCAAAGTAGCCCATTTCGTACCTGTTTGTGAGAGTATCACCGCTAGCCAGCTAGCTGATTTATACATCTCCCGAATAGTGTCTCTTCATGGTGTTCCATTGGAAATTAACTCAGACCGTGGAAGTCTCTTCACCTCTCGATTTTGGGAAAGTTTCCAAAATGCTATGGGAATTCGTCTCTCCTTTAGCACCGCCTTCCATCCTCAATCAAGTGGTCAAGTAGAACGAGTCAATCAAATTCTGAAAGATATGCTCCGAGCTTCTGTCATCTCGTTCGGAATGAGTTGGGAGAAATGCCTTCCATTCGCGGAGTTTGCTTATAACAATAGTTATCAAGCCAGCTTGGGCAAGGCTCCTTTCGAAGTTCTCTATGGACGAAAATGTCGAACGCCTCTTAACTGGTCAGAAACCGGGGAAAGACAACTCTTTGGCCCGGATATGATTCAGGAAGCAGAAGAGCAGGTTCGCGTTATTCGTGAGAAATTGAAAACAGCCCAATCTCGTCAAAAGAGTCAATATGATCGTAAACATAAGCCTATGACCTATGAAGTCGACGAGAAGGCTTACCTTCGGGTTACCCCGTCAAAGGGAACCCATCGTTTCGGTATCAAAGGCAAATTGGCTCCTCGTTACATTGGACCCTTTCGCATTCTTGCCAAACGAGGAGAAGTTGCCTACCAATGGGAACTACCTCCGCATCTTTCCAGAGTTCACGATGTCTTCCACGTTTCACAACTCAGGCGTTGCTTCGCGGATCCTATCCGTGGAGTGGACCACGAAACGCTTGATCTACAAGATAACCTCTCATATCGGGAATATCCCGTTCGTATCCTTGATCAAGCCGAGCGTACCACTCAACGTCATAATATCAAGTTACTCAAGGTTCAATGGTCACACCATTCCGAGAAAGAAGCCACTTGGGAAAGGGAGGATCGTCTTCGACTCGAGTACCCCACCTTCTTTCCAGAGGATCCTAAATCTCGGGACGAGATTCTTTTGAGTGGGGGTGAGTTGTCACACCCTAGCTAGTTCAAGCATTAGAGTGTGCATCATGTTTAAATTTCTCTTAAATTTGAAATGGGGAAGGCAGAAACCATCAACACCCCCTGGAAACAACTAGGGTTTACTAAAATTATTTTCAATGAACCTGAAATGCCCTTCTAAAAAGTTCACCCTCTTTGTCTTGGGTTAGAACCTCTGGCAAAATTGGTGCACAATTTTCTAGGTCAACAGAAGGTCATTGAATTAAATCATAAGTATTTGAATTTGGGCATTTAAATGCTATAAAATAATTTAAATGCTCAAATAATTCTGGAAATAAATGTTTGCTGTTGGAAATATTCTAAACAGAGCCCACAATTATTTTCAGGATTTTTGGAAACGTTTTAGTATTTTAATTAAAGCCCAACAGTTGCAGTTAAATAGAAAAAACAGAAACAAATAAAAAAGAGAGAGAGAGAGGGAGCCCACCTGGGCCTTACCTGTGCTGGCCCAGCCACCTGGCTCAGCCAAGCCGACTGGCTTGCCAGTCGTCGTCCACCTCCCGCCAGGAGGACGCGGAGCGCGTGGCCGGCGCCCGCGGCCACACGCCGGCCACCTCCTGCTTCTGCTGACGTCCCGGAGACGTCCAGGGATGCCACGCGACCCCCACGTCCCACTCTCGTCCTCGCTCACTCTCCCCTCGTCTCCCTCACCCTCTCCTGCACCATGGCCGACGCACCTGCACCGTCTCACCGCCGTAGTCGCGCCCTCCGTCACCCCCTCGCCTCTCTGACATGTCCAGAAGCTCCGCCGCAACGCCCTTGCCCTCCCCACCGAGCCACGCTTCGCCGGAGGCCCTGCATCGCCGCCATCAGGCCGTCTTCAACCTCGGTACCAGCTGGACGCCGTTCATCGATTCGCCTCGCTCCGGTCGCCCCCGAGCCCACTGAGCTGCTCATCGACCTCCCTGTGAGCTCCGCCGCCTTTCCCCTCTTCTTTCCCACGCATTTGCACCCTCTAGGCCATAGTTCCACCATGGCCGAAGCTCGTCTCCGCTCGAGCTTGTCGCCGGCGTCGCTCCGGTGACCATTTGGTCCTCTCGTGCTACGCAACATGCTTGCCGCATCGCGTAGTGCCTCGCTAGCGCCTTAGTTTTCACGTTTGCACGCCGCAGCCCACAGCCCGCACATGGCCGAACTCCGGCCGCCGCCTTGGAGCTTGCCGTCGTCGTCTCCGGCCACCGTAGGCCCGGCCTCCACCACCACTAGATGCGCGACTGCAAGAGCTCTCCAACGAGCCCAAGAACGGCCTCGCCCGTGCCCTGTGGGCGTTTTCCGAGCCACACCACCGTCTCGGGCCTCGCCGGCGTCGAGTCGCCGGCGAGTTTGACCCAGTTTGACTCCTGGGTGGGCCCAGGTAGACCCCCCTGAGTCTATGACAGGTGGGTCCGGTCTACTAACTAATCTAGGATTAGTTTTAACTAATTTTAATTAAATCAGTCACTGACATGTGGGCCCAGGCCCCACTGACAGCTAATTAGTGTTAATCTAATCCTGTTAATTAGCTGAGAGGCTGACAGAAGGGGCCCACCAGTCAGGTTTGACCTGGG
>NW_024113347.1:0-35234 GCF_003073215.2 Triticum urartu | reverse complement strand
GTTTAGAGCAACTCAAATCAACAAGTGAACAGTAATAGAATCTGAACTGTTCAGGGAGTAGAACTACAACACCATCCAATTATCTTGCATTTAGAACCTGGAATTGCAGAAAATATTCTCCCACTACAAATTGCAGCAATGGCAGATGCTCATGTGCTCCACCTTTGGGAGTGATTAGTCAACGAAAGGAGTAAGGAAACTAGTACTTAGTACCCCGCCTAAGAAATAGATACATTCCATCAAGTTATTAGGCATTTGTAAGCAATTAGATGAAGCCTGCTGCTCATGCCCGGAAAAAAATACAGTAGCTTGATCAAATACAGCTACGTACATTTATAATTGAAGATTTCTTGTCCTGAATAAATGAATGGATGGTATATACAAAAACGCCGCATAATTCTGTTGATGCACGTGAAGACATGTACAGCTGAATTAAATCAATTGATAAGTTTCTATTGGAAGTCGAGAACATTATTGTACACATTATTGTACTAGCTAGTAGAGTCTTATTTCTTTCAATCTTCATTACAGCATTACAGACCTTGAACATTATATTGTACTACTTCTTGTTGCCTCACACGTACCCTAAATTCTAATCCTAAACCCTAATTTGTTGTCTTGAATCGTAGTACGTCTTCTAGTTAGTTGGGGACACTATAACCTCTTGGCCTCACCAGCAGATCTAGCACGCGCAAAGCATCTCTTGGGCTCTTAATTCCTGTTTCCTGCTCCAGCTCCTGAGCCGCTGCGTAATGCCCCCTTCCCCAGCTTGTACGCCTGGTTGTTTTATCCCAGTCAATAAGTAAAAACGACATTCTTCCCCAGTTTACACAGAATTCTGCCTCAACATCGAGCATGTTGGTCTTTTCCTCCCAGTGATGGGCCAACCTGTTGCTGACGGGCCGGAAACGGGCTGCTTCGGCTATCATGACGATGAACCTGGCCATGCCTCGCTTAGCCGGTCCAAGGTCCCCGCCGGGGGAGTATGAGTAGCTTGCCAGGAGGCGCACTCCCTCTTTCGCCGCCTCCCTCCCGAGCGGTACAAACGGGAGGTTTATGTGGCCACCTTCTCCGAGAAGCTCGCCGTAATTCTCCCCGAAGGGGAGAAGTGTACAGCCCGCGAACCGGAAGCCTCCTATGCAGTGCCAGTGCCCGGTGGAGTTCCTGAAGCCCATGGCGGAGATATCGTCGTCTGCGAAGGCGACCACGCACTTGTCCTGAGGAAGGTCACCTTAATAAATAAATAAAGGAGAGAGGGTAAAGCAAGTCAGAGAGGACGATCGAATTACAACTGATCTGAAAAGCCGAAAAGCGAACGAATCTGAAATTAAGCTGGATTCATTTACCATTGAGGTGGCAAAAAATCACTCGAGCCGGTAGGTCATAGAAGATGGGGCGTCGAACCGCCAACGCCGTGCTCGTCAGCACTCGCAGCTCAGGCTGGTTCCTCACCAGTATTCTCTTCAAGTCTACGTAGTTCTTGGTGTAGGGGTCGATGGTGTAATTGAAGTGGAGGTGGACGAACTCCGTGGAACAGACCAGGGGTAGGAAGAAAGCTACTACAAGTAGTAGAACAAGAAGAGTCGAATGACGGATTTTCGCTGCCATTATGGTGTTAGATGGATCGATGGATGGAATCTGGTTTGGGGGAGAGCCGCTTTGCTATATATAAGAGAAACGAAGCCTGTCGTGGATTACAAGGCAGCAGGACGATCATCGATTGCTAGGATTCATGCATCCCGTTACGTCCATCTCTCGTGGAGAACAATTAAGAGAAAGAGATAGAAAAGGATACGGGATAGATAGTTGAGAGATATTGCATGCATGGCGTATAGCTTTCAAACTTCTGGAGTTTTATATGTCATGGAGTTTTATATATAGCGCCGCGCTGTCGTGACTGTTGACAGATTTGGTGAGCAGAAAAATAATCGAGTTCTTGGCATGATCAACAAGTAGTACCAACTAGCGAATTAGAGCATCTCCAGCCACGCCCCCAACAAGGCCCCCCACGCGACTTTTCGACCGCCGGCGTCAAAAAATTGGCCCAGTCACGCTCCCAAGGGCCCAGTTTTCGCCGGCTCGGCCCGAAATTGGCGCAGGTGGACCCAACCCGAACCCGGCGCGCTGGGGGCGCTCGGGGGCGCAGTGTGAATCGTTTTTGGCGCGAAAAAGCCGCAGGCCAGCCGCGTCAGCGACACCGCCTCGTCTTCTCCCAACGCCTCGGTTTCCCGCGGGGAATCAATGGCAAGGCTGCCGCTGGTCAGCTTTGCCATTGATTCCTCACGGGCGGCTCGTCATGGGGCGGCGCACCGACGCCTCCCCTCCGTCGGACGCGTACACACGGATGTGACGCAGCTATTTATGGCCTCGCTCGCCTCTAATGAGCGCCACCTCAACCGAGCGCCACCGCCGAGCTCCTCTCCCCAGCCCTCCCTCTCCCGTGAGCCGTCGCCCAACCCCTCCATCTCCCTCCCCTTTCCGGATGGCTGAGCGTTTCCCCGAAGACAAGGCGGCGGCAAACGGCTTCGGCCATCGTTCGCTCCGCGAACAGGAGTCGTGGCTCCTGTTCCAGGCGAACATCCCAGCGCCGCCGGACATGCGCGCCGGGCCGACGGCCTGGAGGCTCAGCAAAGGGGGAGTGCCCATTCCCCCGTTGCCCGACGCCGTGGCCAAACCCTCCTACTTCGGCGACGAGGTCAAGATCGTGCGCGCCTCCCTCACCGACGCCGGGCTCTCCCTCCCCCAGTACGCCACTGACAACCACGCGGCTTGGGCGGCGTACTTCGAGCGCCGGCAGCAGCAGCGACTGGCGTCCACCAACGGTGCGCCGGTGGTCGGCGGCCCGAAGAACAGCGAGGGGCGCCACCTGTGGTGGGGCGCCCCCGGCCGTACACTTGAGGGCGTGCTGACGCACCTCGAGGGTGGCAACAACCCGCTGTTGGCGTACCCCCAGGCGAGGGCGGCCGCCCCGACGCACCGCCGACTCGACGGGCAATGGGCACCAAGGAGGTTCGGCTCCTCCTCCTCTTCTTCCTCGTCGCGCTCTTCCTCCCACTCCTCCGGCACTCCGACGCTGCTCAGCGTCAAGGCCGAGCCCGCGGCGGAGACGCCGCTCGGCCGGCGCACTCGCAGCGCAGACGTCGTCATCAGCGAGGGCGGCCGGCGCGCCTCCTCGTCGGCTCCTCCTCTGCGCTTCGTCAAGCCGAAGACGGAGCCGGGGCTCGCGCCGGTGAAGATGGAGCCGGTGCTCGCGTCAGTGAAGACGGAGCCGGGTCTCCCCGCCGTGAAAACGGAGCATGGCGAGGTCGATCTCGACGACGACGCGGCCCTTGAATGGGCACGCTAAGACTCCCTGAAGATGGCGAGGGAGCGCTAGTGCGCCGCCCTGGGGTACTCCACGCATCGCCGCCAAGGCCGCAACGAAGGAGGAGTCGTCATCATTGACGACAGCGATGGCGACGACGACGGGCCGCCGCCACCACCAGCCGGAGAGGGGTCCAGCAGGGGCGCCTGAGTCAAGAAGGAGAAGGCCGACGATGGCGGCGACGACGGCGACTACTCAGAGTTCAGCCAGTTTTTTTAGATTAAGTTTATATATTTGCCATGTATGTAATGAAAATCCGCGAACATGTCTAATATATTCCCAAGTTTGCTGAAATTTGTCGTGTTTAGCCGAACTTTGCCTAAATTTTCTAAACATTTTTATTTTTTTAACGCGTGCCTGGGGACGGTCCTGGGGGCGGCGACTAGGGGCCAACTCGTCCCCAGGCCCATTTTTTGCGCCGGGTCACCCCCAGGCGGCGATTTTAGGCGCCTCCTGGGGGGCCAACGGCTGGAGATGCTCTTACCTGGACTACTCTCTTCCCGGCCGTGATCAAAGTCAAACAGGGACAGTGTGACAATTTGCTGGAGAGACTGTGGATTGTGTTGAGGTTCCTCTAGGATTGAATTCGACTGACAGCACAAGAATTTGGATACAATGTTCACCAAGGATTGGGGAATACTCCCTCCGTTCCTTTATCTAAGGTGTATTATTTTCGGCACGGTGACCAAGGCACATAATTATAGATGTGTTAGGACAAAATTACCCACGGTGACCAAGGCACATAATTATAGATGTGTTAGGACAAAATTACCCTTGGCAAATTTATTGGTTTGTGGCAAGTAAATCAATTAGTCCAGGAAATTAAAAGATACATGCAATCGGCATAGAGATAGTTTCCTTCTTTTGCTACAAGAAGAGATATAGACAATCAGGAGAGAGATACTTTCCTTTTTCTGAAGGGCTAACAAGGGAATTATGAGGAATAAAAAGAAATGCATCCTTACATTCTAAATTTTATCAAAAACCAAATACACCCTATATAAAGGAACGAGAGAGTACTACAGAGAAGCAAGGACAGAGCTGGTTCGCCGTCGTGAATGTGATCCGTCTGGATGCATGCCCTCCTAGTTGCGGGGCGAAACCTATGTTCGCTCATCGCGGACTGTATTCGGTTCTCTTTTTTTCGTTTTTCTGTTCTCTTTTTTTCAAATTCGAATATTTTATAAAATCTAAATTGTTTTTAAATTTAGAAAAAATTTGATACAAGACAATTTTCGGTTTTGAACATTTTTTTAATTTGAACCATTTTGGTATTCAAAGAATTTTCGAGTTTGGACAAATTTCAAATTTCAACAGATTTTGATTTTGAATGGATTTCATATTTGAACAATTTTCGAATTTAAACAGATTTTGTTTTAGTAGAACAGAAAATAGACCTACTTAGTTGGGCCGCAACGAAAAAACTTCCCGCGGGCGGCGGTGCCGTACGTTCCGCAGAGAGCGGGACAGAGGCGCTTCCCGTTGCGGTGCCTCCTCTTTTTTTTGAGGGGTAAAAAGCTGATTTATTCATCAAAGACCACATGAAGTGGGATACGTCTTAGGTCGTGGGGGCGCCAAACCTAACGTGGCGACGCGGACCTCTAAAGAAAGCAAATTTAGCTAGGCTATGTGCTTCATAATTCACAGCACGAGACTCAAATGAAAAAGTACATTGGGGAGCTGCCGCATGGACGTTAATCTCGGTAATGATCGCCCCGTATGCTCCTCTTGCGCTCCTATGAATGTCCGAGATGACTTGCTGGCAATCCGATGCTACAACAAAATGTTGTATATGTAAATCTTCAGTAAGTGCTACGGCTTCGCGGCATGCTATCGCCTCAAGTGTGTCCGGGTCTATAACTCCTTCTATGCATGACTAGGGCCGAGCTGCCCAAGAAATTTCCTCCGTTACGGTGCCTCGTGTATATGTAGTTCTGAACTCCTTCCTTGCTGATAGGTGGGCCAAAACCATGACGACAGCCTAGGTGCCAGCCCATGTCCATGCCAGTGTGATCCCCTCAAAAAACAATGTCCATGCCAGTGTTGATGTACAAGGAGGGTTCCTGACAGATTGCATCAAAGTTTGTCATTGACAACATTTGTCCTGAATATATCAGAGAAAAACAAACTGGAAAAGAGTCTGTATCTTCGGTAAACAAAAGTAAAAAATTGTCCTTACAAAAAACAAACGGAAATGTTAACGCCCACACGTGTGGGCGTTAGCCAACAACTCACCCACACGCCTTCATCACCGTCCAGTAATTTCTGCACGAATCTTGGCACAAATTAGCTGATTTTGTATGCCACGTAGGACAACTCGTTTTTGGTGTATGAGAGAGGTCGCCCACACATCCGTTTTACCACACGGAGGGGCCGGTGTGTGGGCGAACTGCTCCAGTTTCAGTCACGCACAAGGGCTGGTGTGTGGGCAGTTTGCCATCTCGCCCACACGCCTGCCTCCTGTCCCGCACCCATGCTGCCAGTTGCCATGCGTTTTGCAGTGTACATGGCAACTGCCCTAGTGTGATTGCAAGCCGATGGCAACTCTCCTTTTTTTTCCCGAACATGTCAGTTGCCATATGTTTGGCATGGTACATGGCAAACTACCCTAGCGTGCACGTAAGCAGATGGCAACTCTTTCTTTTTTAAATGGCAACTGCCCTAGCGTGCTTGTGAGCACATGGCAACTCTCTCTTTTACCCGAACATGTTTTTTGCCATGCCTTTTTTTATAGCGCTACATGGCAATTGCCTAGTGTTAGTAGGTGGCAACTCCTAAAGTTTTGAAATCAAGGCAACTGCAGTAGACCAGACCACACATGGCAACAGCTGTAGTTGTCCAAAAAATGGCAATCTGGAACTTTGACCTGAGATGGCAACTGCAGTTGAGCAAACATGGCAACTATAGTTGTCCGAGATGGCAACCGTAGTTCAGCGACATGGAAACTGCACTTAAACGAACATGGACGAGGGTCCGGCCCATGGCAACTGCGGGGCGCGCGGTAAAGTGTCACGTGGGGCATGCGGGTGTTGGGGAACGTAGTAATTTCAAAAAATTTCCTACGCACACGCAAGATCATGGTGATGCATAGCAACGAGGGGAGAGTCTGATCTACGTACCCTTGTAGATCGCAATGGAAGCGTTGACACAATGTAGAGGAAGTAGTCGTACGTCTTCTTCCCGATCCGACCGATCCAAGCACCGTTACTCTGGCACCTCCGAGTTCTTAGCACACGTACAACTCGATTACGATCCCCGGGCTCCAATCCGGCAAAGCTTCGGGGAGTAGTTCCGTCAGCACGACGGCGTGGTGACGATCTTGATGTTCTACCGACCCAGGGCTTCGCCTAAGCACTACAACGATATGATCGTGGTGGAATATGGTGGCAGGGGGCACCGCACACGGCTAAGGAACGATCAACTTGTGTGTCCTAGTGTGCCCCCTTGCCTCCGGATATAAAGGAGCAAGGGGAGGAGGCGGCCGGCCAGGGTGTGGCGCGCCAAGGGGAGTCCTACTCCCACCGGGAGTAGGACTCCTGGTTGGACTAGGAGAGAGAAGGGGGAAATAGGAGGAAGAAAGGAAGGAAAGGAAAGGGGGGGGGGCGCCGCCCCCCTTCCCTTGTCCTATTCGGACTAGGAAGGGGAGGGGCGCGCGGCCACCTCCTGCCTCCTCTCCTCTTCTCCCTTAAGGCCCATGTAGGCCCAATAACCCCCCCGGGGGGGGGGGGGTTCCGGTAACCCTTCGGTACTCCGGTAAAATGCCGATTTCACCCGGAACAATTCCGATGTCCAAATGTAGGCTTCCAATATATCAATCTTTATGTCTCGACCATTTTGAGACTCCTCGTCATGTCCGTGATCACATCCGGGACTCCAAACTAACTTTGCTACATCAAAATGCATAAACTCATAATAACTGTCATCGTAACTTTAAGCGTGCGGACCCTACGGTTCGAGAACAATGTAGACATGACCGAGACATGTCTCCGGTCAATAACCAATAGCGGGACCTGGATGCCCATATTGGCTCCTACATATTCTACGAAGATCTTTATCGGTCAGACCGCATAACAACATACGTTGTTCCCTTTGTCATCGGTATGTTACTTGCCCGAGATTCGATCGTCGGTATCCAATACCTAGTTCAATCTCGTTACCGGCAAGTCTCTTTACTCATTCCGTAATACATCATCTCACAACTAACATATTAGTTGTAATGCTTGCAAGGCTTATGTGATGTGCATTACCGAGAGGGCCCAGAGATACCTCTCCGACAATCGGAGTGACAAATCCTAATCTCGAAATACGCCAATCCAACATCTACCTTTGGAGACACCTGTAGTACTCCTTTATAATCACCCAGTTACGTTGTGACGTTTGGTAGCACCCAAAGTGTTCCTCCGGTAAACGGGAGTTGCATAATCTCATAGTCATAGGAACATGTATAAGTCATGAAGAAAGCAATAGCAACATACTAAACGATCGGGTGCTAAGCTAATGAAATGGGTCATGTCAATCAGATCATTCAACTAATGATGGGACCTCGTTAATCAAATAACAACACCTTGTTCATGGTTAGGAAACATAACCATCTTTGATTAACGAGCTAGTCAAGTAGAGGCATACTAGTAACACTAAATTTGTCTATGTATTCACACATGTATTATGTTTCCGGTTAATACAATTCTAGCATGAATAATAAACATTTATCATGATATAAGGAAATAAATAATAACTTTATTATTTCCTCTAGGGCATATTTCCTTGAGTCTCCCACTTGCACTAGAGTCAATAATCTAGATTACACAGTAATGATTCTAACACCCATGGACCCTTGGTGCTGATCATGTTTTGCTCGTGGAAGAGGCTTAGTCAATGGGTCTGCAACATTCAGATCCGTATGTATCTTGCAAATCTCTATGTCTCCCACCTGGACTAGATCCCGGATGGAATTGAAGCGTCTCTTGATGTGCTTGGTCCTCTTGTGAAATCTGGATTCCTTTGCCAAGGCAATTGCACCAGTATTGTCACAAAAGATTTTCATTGGACCCGATGCACTAGGTATGACACCTAGATCGGATATGAACTCCTTCATCCAGACTCCTACGTTTGCTGCTTCCGAAGCAGCTATGTACTCCGCTTCACATGTAGATCCCGCTACGACGCTTTTTTTAGAATTGCACCAACTGACAGCTCCACCGTTTAATGTAAACACGTATCCGGTTTGTGATTTAGAATCGTCTGGATCAGTGTCAAAGCTTGCATCAACGTAACCTTTTACGGTGAGCTCTTTGTCACCTCCATATACGAGAAACATATCCTTAGTCCTTTTCAGGTATTTCAGGATGTTCTTGACCGCTGTCCAGTGATCCACTCCTGGATTACTTTCGTACCTCCCTGCTAAACTTATCGCAAGGCACACATCAGGTCTGGTACACAGCATAGCATACATGATAGAGCCTATGGCTGAAGCATAGGGAACATCTTTCATTTTCTCTCTATCTTCTGCAGTGGTCGGGCTTTGAGTCTTACTCAATCTCACACCTTGTAACACAGGCAAGAACCCTTTCTTTGCTTGATCCATTTTGAACTTTTTCAAAACTTTGTCAAGGTATGTGCTTTGTGAAAGTCCAATTAAGCGTCTCGATCTATCTCTATAGATCTTAATGCCCAATATGTAAGCAGCTTCACCGAGGTCTTTCATTGAAAAACTCTTATTCAAGTATCCCTTTATGCTATCCAGAAATTCTATATTATTTCCAATCAGTAATATGTCATCCACATATAATATCAGAAATGCTACAGAGCTCCCACTCACTTTCTTGTAAATACAGGCTTCTCCAAAAGTCTGTATAAAACCAAATGCTTTGATCACACTATCAAAGCGTTTATTCCAACTCCGAGAGGCTTGCACCAGTCCATAAATGGATCGCTGGAGCTTGCACACTTTGTTAGCTCCTTTTTATCGACAAAACCTTTTGGTTGCATCATATACAACTCTTCTTCCAGAAATCCATTCAGGAATGCAGTTTTGACATCCATCTGCCAAATTTCATAATCATAAAATGCGGCAATTGCTAACATGATTCGGACAGACTTAAGCATCGCTACGGGTGAGAAGGTCTCATCATAGTCAACCCCTTGAACTTGTCGAAAACCTTTTGCGACAAGTCGAGCTTTGTAGACAGTAACATTACCATCAGCGTCAGTCTTCTTCTTGAAGATCCATTTATTCTCAATTTCTTGCCGATCATCGGGCAAGTCAACCAAAGTCCATACTTTGTTCTCATACATGGATCCCATCTCAGATTTCATGGCTTCAAGCCATTTTGCGGAATCTTGGCTCACCATCGCTTCTTCATAGTTCGTAGGTTCATCATGATCTAGTAGCATGACTTCCAGAATAGGATTACCGTACCACTCTGGTGCCGATCTCACTCTGGTTGATCTACGAGGTTCAGTAGTATCTTGATCTAAAGTTTCATGATCATCATGATTAACTTCCTCACTTATTGGTGTAGGTGTCGCAGAAACAGTTTTCTGTGATGTACTACTTTCCAATAAGGGAGTAGGTACAGTTACCTCGTCAAGTTCTACTTTCCTCCCACTCACTTCTTTCGAGAGAAACTCCTTCTCCAAAAAGTTTCCGAATTTAGCAACAAAAGTCTTGCCTTCGGATTTATGATAGAAGGTTTATCCAATAGTTTCCTTTGGATATCCTATGAAGACACATTTCTCTGATTTGGGTTCGAGCTTATCAGGTTGAACCTTTTTCACATAAGCATCGCAGCCCCAAACTTTCAGAAACGACAACTTTGGTTTCTTACCAAACCACAGTTCATAAGGCGTCGTCTCAACAGATTTTGATGGTGCCCTATTTAACGTGAATGCGGCCTTCTCTAGAGCGTATCCCCAAAACAATAGCGGTAAATCAGTAAGAGACATCATAGATCGCACCATATCTAGTAAAGTACGATTACAACGTTGGACACACCATTACGCTGTGGTGTTCCGGGTGGCGTGAGTTGCAAAACTATTCCACAATTTTTCAAATGTACACCAAACTCGTAACTCAAATATTCTCCTCCACGATCAGATCGTAGAAACTTTATTTTTTTTGTTACGATGATTTTCAACTTCACTCTGGAATTCTTTGAATTTTCAAACGTTTCACACTTATGTTTCATTAAGTAGATATACCCATATCTGCTTAAGTCATCTGTGAAGGTGAGAAAATAACGATATCTGCCACGAGCCTCAATATTCATCGGACCACATACATCGGTATGTATGATTTCCAACAAATCTGTTGCTCTCTCCATAGTGCCGGAGAATGGTGTTTTAGTCATCTTACCCATGAGGCACAGTTCGCAAGTACCAAGTGATTCATAATCAAGTGGTTCCAAAAGTCCATCAGTATGGAGTTTCTTCATGCGCTTTACACCGATATGACCTAAACGGTAGTGCCACAAATAAGTTGCACTATCATTATCAACTCTGCATCTTTTGGCTTCTACATTATGAATATGTGTATCACTACTATCGAGATTCATCAAAAATAGACCGCTCTTCAAAGGTGCATGACCATAAAAGATATTACTCATATAAATAGAACAACCATTATTCTCTGATTTAAATGAATAACCGTCTCGCATCAAACAAGATCCAGATATAATGTTCATGCTCAACGCTGGCACCAAATAACAATTATTTAGGTCTAATACTAATCCCGAAGGTAGATGTAGAGGTAGCGTGCCGACCGCGATCACATCGACTTTGGAACCGTTTCCCACGCGCATCGTCACCTCGTCCTTAGCCAGTCTTCGCTTAATCCGAAGTCCCTGTTTCGAGTTGCAAATATTAGCAATAGAACCAGTATCAAATACCCAGGTGCTAATGCGAGTATTAGTAAGGTACACATCAATAACATGTATATCACATATACCTTTGTTCACCTTGCCATCCTTCTTATCCGCCAAATACTTGGGGCAGTTCCGCTTCCAGTGACCAGTCTGCTTGCAGTAGAAGCACTCAGTTTCAGGCTTAGGTCCAGACTTGGGTTTCTTCTCCTGAGCAGCAACTTGCTTGCCGTTCTTCTTGAAGTTCCCCTTCTTCTTCCCTTTGCCCTTTTTCTTGAAACTAGTGGTCTTGTTGACCATCAACACTTGATGCTCCTTCTTGATTTCTACCTCCGCAGCTTTCAGCATTGTGAAGAGCTCAGGAATAGTCTTGTTCATCCCTTTCATATTATAGTTCATCACGAAGCTCTTGTAGCTTGGTGGCAGTGATTGGAGAATTCTGTCAATGACGCAATCATCTGGAAGATTAACTCCCAATTGAATCAAGTGATTATTATACCCAGACATTCTGAGTATATGCTCACTGATAGAACTGTTCTCTTCCATCTTGCAGCTATAGAACTTATTGGAGACTTCATATCTCTCAATCCGAGCATTTGCTTGAAATATTAACTTCAACTCCTGGAACATCTCATATGCTCCATGACGTTCAAAACGTCGTTGAAGTCCCGATTCTATGCCGTAAAGCATGGCACACTGAACTATTGAGTAGTCATCAGCTTTGCTCTGCCAGACGTTCATAACATCTGGTGTTGCTCCAGCAGCAGGCCTGGCACCCAGCGGTGCTTCCAGGACGTAATTCTTCTATGCAGCAATGAGGATAATCCTTAAGTTACGGACCCAGTCCGTGTAATTGCTACCATCATCTTTCAACTTTGCTTTCTCAAGGAACGCATTAAAATTCAACGGAACAACAGCACGAGCCATCTATCTACAATCAACATAAACAAGCAAGATACTATCAGGTACTAAGTTCATGATAAATTTAAGTTCAATTAATCATATTACTTAAGAACTCCCACTTAGATTGACATCCCTCTAATCCTCTAAGTGATTACGTGATCCAAATCAACTAAACCATGTCTGATCATCACGTGAGATGGAGTAGTTTCATCGGTGAACATCATTATGTTGATCATATCTACTATATGATTCACGCTCGACCTTTCGGTCTCCGTGTTCCGAGGCCATATTTGTATATGCTTGGCTCGTCAAGTATAACCTGAGTATTCCGCGTGTGCAACTGTTTTGCACCCGTTGTATTTGAACGTAGAGCCTATCACACCCGATCATCACGTGGTGTCTCAGCACGAAGAACTTTCGCAATGGTGCATACTCAGGGAGAACACTTCTTGATAATTTAGTGAGAGATCATCTTATAATGCTACCGTCAATCAAAGCAAGATAAGATGCATAAAAGATAAACATCACATGCAATCAATATAAGTGATATGATATGGCCATCATCATCTTGTGCTTGTGATCTCCATCTTCGAAGCACCATCATGATCACCATCGTCACCGACGCGACACCTTGATCTCCATTGTCGCATCGTTGTCGTCTCGCCAATCTTATGCTTCTACGACTATCGCTACCGCTTAGTGATAAATTAAAGCATTACAGGGCGATTGCATTGCATACAATAAAGCGACAACCATATGGCTCCTGCCAGTTGTCGATAACTCAGTTACAAAACATGATCATCTCATACAATAAAATTTAGCATCATGTCTTAACCATATCACATCACAACATGCCCTGCAAAAACAAGTTAGACGTCCTCTACTTTGTTATTGCAAATTTTACGTGGCTGCTACGGGCTTAAGCAAGAACCAATCTCACCTACGCATCAAAACCACAACGATAGTTCGTCAAATAGACTCCGTTTTAAACTTCGCAAGGACCGGGCGTAGCCACACTCGGTTCAACTAAAGTTGGAGAGACAGTCGCCCGCAAGCCACCTGTGTGCAAAGAACGTCGTGGGAACCGGTCTCGCGTAAGCGTACGCGTAAGGTTGGTCTGGGTCGTCTCGTCCAACAATACCGCCGAACCAAAGTATGACATGCTGGTAGGCAGTATGACTTTTATCGCCCACAACTTACTTGTGTTCTACTCGTGCAAATAACATCAAACCATAAAACCTAGGCTCTGATACCACTGTTCGGGAACGTAGTAATTTCAAAAAATTTCCTACGCACACGCAAGATCATGGTGATGCATAGCAACGAGGGGGAGAGTCTGATCTACGTACCCTTGTAGATCGCAACGGAAGCGTTGACATAACGTAGAGGAAGTAGTCGTACGTCTTCTTCCCGATCCGACCGATCCAGCCACCGTTACTCCGGCACCTCCGAGTTCTTAGCACACGTACAGCTCGATGACGATCCCTGAGCTCCGATCCAGCAAAGCTTCGGGGAGGAGTTCCGTCAGCACTACGGCATGGTGACGATCTTGATGTTCTACCGACGCAGGGCTTCGCCTAAGAACTACAACGATATGATCGAGGTGGAATATGGTGGCAGGGGGCACCGCACACGGCTAAGGAACGATCAACTTGTGTGTCCTAGGGTGCCCCCTTGCCTCCGTATATAAAGGAGCAAGGGGAGGAGGCGGCCGGCCAGGGTGTGGCGCGCCAAGGGGAGTCCTACTCCCACCGAGAGTAGGACTCCTAGTTGGACTAGGAGAGAGAGGGGGGAAATAGGAGGAAGAGAGGAAGGAAAGGAAAGGGGGGGCGCCGCCCCCCTTCCCTTGTCCTATTCGGACTAGGAAGGGGAGGGGCGCGCGGCCACCTCCTGCCTCCTCTCCTCTTCTCCCTTAAGCCCCATGTAGGCCCAATAACCCCTCGGGGGGGGTTCCGGTAACCCTCCGGTACTCCGGTAAAATGCCGATTTCACCCTGAACAATTCCGATGTCCAAATGTAGGCTTCCAATATATCAATATTTATGTCTCGACCATTTCGAGACTCCTCGTCATGTCCGTGATCACATCCGGGACTCCAAACTAACTTCGGTACATCAAAATGCATAAACTCAAAATAACTGTCATCGTAACTTTAAGCGTGCGGACCCTACGGTTCGAGAACAATGTAGACATGACCGAGACACATCTCCGGTCAATAACCAATAGAGGGACCTGGATGCCCATATTGGCTCCTACATATTCTACGAAGATCTTTATCGGTCAGACCGCATAACAACATACATTGTTCCCTTTGTCATCGGTATGTTACTTGCCCAAGATTCGATCGTCGGTATCCAATACCTAGTTTAATCTCCTTACCGGCAAGTCTCTTTACTCGTTCCGTAATACATCATCTCACAACTAACATATTAGTTGTAATGCTTGCAAGGCTTATGTGATGTGCATTACCGAGAGGGCCCAGAGATACCTCTCCGGCAATCGGAGTGACAAATCCTAATCTCGAAATACGCCAACCCAACATCTACCTTTGGAGACACCTTTAGTACTCCTTTATAATCACCCAGTTACGTTGTGACGTTTGGTAGCACCCAAAGTGTTCCTCCGGTAAACGGGAGTTGCATAATCTCATAGTCATAGGAACATGTGTAAGTCATGAAGAAAGCAATAGCAACATACTAAACGATCGGTTGCTAAGCTAATGAAATGGGTCATGTCAATCAGATCATTCAACTAATGATGTGACCTCATTAATCAAATAACAACACCTTGTTCATGGTTAGGAAACATAACCATCTTTGATTAACGAGCTAGTCAAGTAGAGGCATACTAGTGACACTAAGTTTGTCTATGTATTCACACATGTATTATGTTTCTGGTTAATACAATTCTAGCATGAATAATAAACATTTATCATGATATAAGGAAATAAACAATAACTTTATTATTGCCTCTAGGGCATATTTCCTTCAGCGGGACCACGAGGTATGAGGCCTGACGTACCGGGCGTGTGGGCGTTATCTGTTTCGCCCACACGCACGCGTGTAAGAGGGACCGGGAGGGAAAAAAGAGGCGTGTGGGCGCTAGTTGTTTTGCCCACACACAGACGTGTGGGCTGGTCCTCTTAGGCACCACACAGAACGTGTGGGCAGATTCCTTAACGCCCACACGTGTGACAGTTAGCAGCGTCCAAAACAAAAACAAATGTACAAAACTGTCCACGACGTCGAGCTCGAGTGGAGAAGCCTGATTAGAGGAAGCAGTGGACCGACGGCGTCAAGCTTGAGCGGGTAAGCAGCGGCCGGGGTGGGAGGAGACTGGCGACTCCATCGATTCCGGCATGGGGAAGCGGCGAGCAGAGCTCCTGGTCTCTCTACGAGACATAGCTCCGATGTGTGGCCTCCATGGAGCTCGAGTGCGTCTCCTCCGTCGAGCTCCTATGGCGCCGCGTCGTCGGGGACGGAACGAGAAGAGGGGGCCGGAGCGGAAAATGTTGCGGCGCTGCCTTGCTCCCCTGCGCCGCTACCAGCCCTCAGTCGGCGCCGCCTTGCTCGAGCCCCGCACGCCGCCGGAGCCGCCGTGCTCGAGGCCCGCACGCCATGATTTCAATTCAAAATTTCAGTTTTAGGATAAATTTGTAACAATTTGAATGAATACGTGACTGTTTTGTAAATTGGACAATGAACTGAACCTCCGACCATAATTTCGAGACAGAGGGAGTACACATTATGATATGTTCAATATGTTGAGGAAACCTCGATCCTACATTGTTTCTGTGGTTTTAATCCTGAAGACACAGGCCCATCTCCTTCCGAAAGAGGTAATGACAAAAAACCACGACAATTGGGGCGTCGGTGTCACATGGCCACCAAATGGAGGCTAAGCGACACCTGACCACCACTATTGGGGAGATCGTCAGACACATTGTGTTAGGAAATATTAACCATCAGATTAAAAAAATGTTCAAATCTCAAAATTGTTCAAATTGAAAAATGTTCAAAACCAACATTTGTTCTTAATCGACAATTGTTCAAAATAAAAAATTGTTCAAATTTGAAAACATTTTAGATTTTATAAAATATTCAAATTTAAAGAAAGAAATCAGAAAATTAAAAAGAAACAGAAAAATAAAAAAAACAAACAGAAAACGCACAGAAAAAAAGGAAAACCGCGCTAATGGGCCGGCCCAGGCCGGCACCCGCATGAGCGGAACCGATTACTGTTCGCAATTAGCAGAACATACATTTCGCCGCATAGCGCCGAGGCGCGTACTCCCCTTCCGTCTTTCGTTCTCTTATCGGGCCGGCCCAGCTCTGTTTTCTTCCTTCGTTTCGTACTCTGTTTTCTTTCTCCCATCTTCTTTTCTTCTTCTCCATCTCCTTTCTCCTTCTCCTTCCGCGCGGCAGTTTTCTAGATCGACAGCAGACGAAGGTCGTCCCTCCGCAGGGCGCTCTTCACCAACGTTTGAGAATCAACCTTGATCGCCATCCCCGTCTTTGTCTCTCTTTTTTTCTTCTCGGATGTGCGTTGTTCACCTTGCTGGGCAGCGATTTGTTTAGAGACGTGATAGGATTTCTAGGATTTCGCCCAAGACTTCTACTAGGATTTTTACTATATCATGGCGTGCTGATGTCGTTTGCTTCGTTTAGTTAGGGTTCCGGCATGGTTTTTCGCTAGGGTTTCGCCATAGTTTTGTGCTAGGGTTTCTAATTCATGGCATGCTGATGTGGTTTGCTTCGATCTCGCCAAGGTTCCGCCATGGATTTTCGCTAGGGTTTTCTAATTTTTTTCATGGAGTGCTGATGTTGTTTGCTCCGATTTTAGCTAGGATTTCGCCATAGATTTTCATTAGGGTTGCCCAATTTCATAGCGTCCCGATGTGGTTTGCATCGAATTAACTAGGGTTTCGGCATTGATTTTTTTAGCTAGGGTTTCCCCTGATAATCATGTATAGTACATGCTGGTCTTTTTTGGTTGTTAGTGTGGAATCTCATTTTTTGTTAAACCTATTCTTGAGTTGCTATGTTATTTATTTGTAGTACATTTAGGTATGAAAGCACTACATTTTACAGTCTGAATCAACGTCGGTATTTTTTACATACATTTGGTTGTTGTGTTATCATTTTTTTGTTATCAAAATAATGCTATGAGCAACATCCCGTGTTAATGCTTTTTATATCCATGTTGTCCTCCCACACAAATAGCAGTTTTTTTCATGATTTAAAATGATATGTTTTTTACATGAAAGTAATGCTATGATCTACATCCCTTATAATGGAACAATCTCAGTAACTTTTTATGTCAGTTAGTTTTTAGGTTCTTCATTTTAATCTTATCCTTTTTTTGTTCCATAGAGCTCCTTATCTGGTAACCATGTATAAAACTCTGAAACGCCGTGGGACTATAAAGCATAGGTTCTTGACCCTCAGATGGAACAAAGCCGTTACAAATTTAACTGATAAGCAAAAATAATATGTTTCCAATCATGATCTGGATAATCGGTTGCACATCAATAGGCATCTCATTGTCCCCATTGGATTCATGCAATGGCTTGCCGGCCACACTCGCTCAAATGTTGTCTTCAAGCACAAGAATAAAGTCATTCATATCCGAAGGGAAATGGTCATTAAGGTTTTGGAATTCAATCTGGTTCTGAACCCTTTCCTACCGAGAGCAATGATCCTGCTGTAGTAGCAAAAGTTAAGGAACTCAGCGATAAATATAAATCTGGAAGTACGAACATTCCAATAGCCATGATGAAGAATGATGAAAGTGAGGAAGGTTTTATTTGCAGTTTCCTGTTTCTGTTCTTCTCAACAAATCTCTGTCCAATCACTGGCAACTACGCAAACTGCAAGCTTCTGTACAGTCTACATGACATTACGCAGTTGCATAAGTATGATTTGGCAACATATTGCATCAATCACCTGAGTGAAGAGATCGAAAGCTTCCACGAATTTTTTTAACAGAGTCTCGGATGATTTGAACGATCCTATCTGGGTTGGCGGGTGCCTACCCATGCTTGTTGTAAGTTATTTTTCTTTTGTTCATTTTGTATCATTTTTTCTGTTTTTCTCCATTGTTTCATTTTCATCCCTTTTTTATCACGTCTTCGTGTTATCCAGATCATATATATGGATTTTCTGGATCTTACTTCTGCAAGGCCATTTAGGAGCACTAACTACAATGTCCCTAGAATGGTTCATGTGCAGATTGCAGATTTAGTTCACGCAGCTAATGTTGATTTCAAAAGGTGAACTAACAAACCAGTAGCCTATGGAGCTCTGCCTGTAAGTGTGCATCCACATATATGTTAGAATACTTGTTTTTTTCCCTGATTTTGTGAACAACTTTCCGTTAACAAATTGTCATCATACATATGTTACAAAAAAAACCTTCCATTTAGTGCTGTTTTTGTGAAAATATTATTTTTGATTAGTTAACTGCCTAGTTTCTGTGATCAAGGCTTCTTCGTCAAGTAGTGAGCCACATTTCTATGCTAGGGTTTCTACTTCTGAAGTATTGGTCTATCATGTTATGCCACATTTCTATGCTAGGGAATGCCCCAATTTTCATGTGCCCCAAAAAGTCATATGCTTATTCTCAGCCTACTATATAGAGTGGTTCTGGTCACTCATTTTGACTTTGCTTGTAACACTTCATTCTCAATTTACCAGCTCTCACAGAAAAAGCATACGCAAATCATATTTCTTTATTCTGCATTTGGTCAAGTATACTTTTTAATTTCTAAAAGTCGTCATTTTGGATTGTGTCAGACCCTTTTATTCTGCAACCATTTGATCTTTAAGTGCAATCATAATTAGTTCAAGGATGAGAAAAACAAAATAGCAGATGGTAGATGATTTATTTAGATTTTCTAGTACTAGAAAGGTGATGTTAACAACTAGGAAGATCCCAATTACAGTATGTAAGAATAAGGTAAGTGTGTATGTAAAGGAAAATACTGCTACGAAGCTTGGTAGCATTTTTTTAAAATACATCATGTGAACCTTTATTCAAACCACTTGATGTTTCAACAACAACTCGTGGAATTTAAATAGGAACAAAACTCAGCTTAAGTTTTCATAAATGCTTTCTTCTTTTTTTTTTCTGAGAATGAACATCTCTTTATTTTTATTTCTTAATTAGCTATTTTACATATATGAACAAATGGTGTTTGCTTCCTATAAGAAAGAATTAGTTTTGATGCAATTCATTCAAATAGCTTCAGGACATTTCCACCACACCATATGGGGCTCGTGCCTTAGTATTTGCTGAGGATACATGTTTCAACGCCCCACAAGAAACATTGTTCGCGGGACCACCGCAAGCTAATGGGTCGACCTCATCCAACCATCCTGAAGTATGTTTAAAACTGTCTTATTTTGTTCATTTTTTCTTTTCTGCAAGAGTTTTTGCTCACAACCTTATGAATTTTGGCCAATAACAAATATAGGTAGTGCAAGTAATATCAAAGGTGGTCGCCAAACATGATGAGCTGTGGAGAAAACCTCATGATGAATCAACACAGGAAACAACCTGCACAAATGTGACTTGGTATATGATTTTTTCATGATGGTTAATAATTGACCTTCATTTTTTCCTAGAGTTAATCCCTTCCTTCTAATCTGTTGTGAGGGTCACACTTTTTTCATGTGCATCTTTTTCTCCCTAGAGTAAATACATTGCATTGGACTTTTTTTTGCGTAAACAATATTTTTGAAACGATCAAATTTCACTACAAGAAATATGTCAACTTGTGACCACCACTATTGGTCACTGAAAGGTCATGGTTTTTCATTTGCGACCTTTTTGTGACCAAAAACAGAAGGTCAAAAGCTGGCGGTCGTAAACTGACTATAGCGACCTTTCTTCTGGAATGGTCGAAGACGTTTATGACCAAAATACGTCTATTGTGGCGTTTTGGTCACTAACAACCTCCCCAGGCCACGTAGGCATCCAGCGTGGCAATCTAATGTGGCACAAGATTCAGCCCGGTCCAATTCGATTTTGTACATGGGCCTAGCCCAACAATTCGGCCTATTTGTGTTTTTTTCTCATATTAATTTTGGCTAGGTAGATGGGCCAAGCCCAACAATTAAGCCTTATCATTTTGGGGCCGTGGCCTTTTCTGCTAGAAAGTTTTAGTTTTTTTTTAATATAAAAAAGGTTCACTAGTCAAATGGGTCCCGGATATCAGGTTTAGGTACATGGGTCCCAACTAGCAAGTTCTTATTCTTCATATTTCAATTTAACAGTAAATAAATAACCATTATTTAAATTGGCACAAACAAAACACACACATAATACTCCAAATATTATCAGCCAGATTCAGTACAGAGCTCCTATTGTACAAATAACATATACTTTACAAGCTCTACACATTATAAGCTCTAACATATACAAGCTCTACAAGCTCTACACGTGATACATTTACAAGCTCTATACATATACAAGCTCTATAAGCTCTACAAGCTCTACAAGCTGCCCTGGTGTTAAGCCTGGTGCTCTTCAATGTTCTTCAACATGGAGCTCCTTCGGTAGCGAGCACAAACTGGGCACCTGCATCATCACAGGAAGGCAATTTTACATCATAAAAACGAATGTTCCAAGCACAGTTTAGAGGAAAGAACCAAGTAAATTTGCCCTCAATCATACAAACAAAGTTTAGAGAAAATCAAACATGAACAAGCACTTATTATGAAGTTTTTAAAGTTTTTAATACATTTATTTTCTATTAGCAAAACTGAATATTCTACTTCCTGATTCATGGCTGCATAGTCCAGCTAGCTACACCAGCTTGCTCTCATGCAAAAATTAGAAAGAAAAAAATAATAACAAATAAATCAACACTGATTTCTCTAACACATACAGTAACTTGCTGATATAACTTGTATAACTTGTATATTTGTCGATGGAAAACGGGATGCAAAATCATGTTCCAGTCTAGATCAATCTATCATGAGAAAACATGTATAACTCCCACTAGAATTTTTTAATGCAGTTGTGAATTATCCTGAAAACTTGTGCACTTAATGATGGTTAGATCCATCTTACAGAATAGTCAGCTTCTAATATAAGTTAGGTACAGAATAGAATGTATAAGCACGAAGTAAGATAGGCCATGCATCAAACACAGAAATACTTTTGAGCCGTTCACTGTCATGTACTACTACCTAACTGGCTAACTCAGCAGCTGTGACTGATGGTACACTGCACCAAGTTCCATAATGAATTCCATAACGAGTAGCATCAGCAGCAGCAGTGCAAGAGTAGCAGCAGCAGTATGCGGCAGCAGGCAATAGAAAATAGCAGGAGCAGCGGCAACAGTACGCGAGCGAGGGGGCTACATGCAAATAGGAAAGCACCAAGATTGGTTTCTGTACTCACAATAGCATTGTTGGCCTGTGATAAGGAACTATTAAGTAACTTGAGATGCCTTTATATCAGTTCTGTGAAGCAAATCTACATATCATATTTCTAGAATGGGCGCACCCAGTTGCTCACAAGTAGATTCGAACCCAACTTGTAATGCAATGATGTTTCTTGTACAGTATTACTGTAGTTACCTAAATTGCCACGGGAATACTGACAGCAGAAACAGGGGAACGAGAAGTAAGTTAAATTACAGCTAGCGGTTCCAAACAATCACTAAAAACAGCAGCAAAAGCAGACACAGGATGGTGCTTTTAGTTTACTTGATTCATCATACTATAAGAGTTGACACAACAGGAGCATCACAATGTAGTGCACAAGTTGATTGATCACCTTGAAGTCCTGGGCAATCTCCCTAACAAGCCTCTGGAATGGAAGCTTCCTGATGAGCAGCTCCGTGCTCTTCTGGTACTTGTGGATCTCACTGCAAAGTCAAGCACAAAATTTACTCATTTGAGAATACTTCAAAACAAACTATAACACATGCTAGAATAGGTTGGAAGATTTTACACACCGAAGAGCAACAGTTCCAGGGCGGTAACGGTGAGGCTTCTTCATTCCTCCAGTTGTGGGAGCAGACTTACGGGAAGCCTGTCAAAAAGCAAAGTAGAGCACATGGTCAAATTAACAATAATACCATGATAGTCCATATACATCAGTAGGATATCTGGTCATAAGCTGGCAATGAAGGTTGAGGTTCAAATTATACCCAGTTCAATTTACCTAAACCATAACTAAAGACATGGCATAGGTAAACTATCAATATTACAGTCACAAACCTTGGTGGCTAGCTGCTTCCTAGGAGCCTTTCCTCCAGTGGACTTACGAGCAGTCTGCTTAGTACGATCCATGAGCAAAACCTTGGTTTACCTGAAGCAAAAAAAAACATAGTCAATTCTATAAATTGAATATCACAATAACACAACTATAGTCTTCTCATAACCAGTAAATTGTGCCTGGCACCTTGTTGCTAGCAAATCCATTCAATAACTATAGAGTCCCAACAATCATCAGCGTAGAATACCTACCCAAATTTTGTACGTCAAAAACTAACAACGTCATACAACACAGCTATACACCCCTTCAGATAGAAAGCAGTGTATTTCTAACTAAAACTTCTCATTCAAAAGATCAGACCCAAGATAGAATTCCACTTCAGATGAAAGTCCTGATCTACCTTTAGCATAGTTTATTCACTCGAAAGACACATATAAAGATGACACACTAAAAAACTGCAGCCTAGTACTTTTTTTAACACTAAAGAAAACAAGGCTACCATGATCGCCTTATTTTGCAAACAGAAGCAAGAAAAGAAATAGCAGTCCACTGATAAAAATATGCTTCCTAGTTATCACATGTAATGGTTGAACATCAACTTCACATAGTTATGTGCATATGATTTTAGTAATTAGCTAACTAGCAAGTTGATACAATTCAGATACAATAAATGTGAATGTGCATGTACTAAGAAGCCAAGAACACTGAAGAATTTACTGAATGTGCATGTACTGCGACTAGTATGTGTGTCTATCTACAAGTGATAGTAGTAGCTAATATGTGCAATCCAGATGTATCGCACGAGGACACGGTCCCAGTCCTAGCTAGCGCTATCGGAATCTGCCCAGAATTGCTCCCTGCCCCAAACCAATCTGGCAATTGTGCTATCTACTGTAACTAATAGCACACCAAAACACGATTCAGACACGCACCTGGATTCTGGAACTCCTGACGGCGCAGTCCGAGCCGGCGACGGGCACGGAGAAAGGCACCTGCAAAGAGTGAGGGAAAAGGTGAGAACACAGAAGCCGTCGCCCAGGAGCGGTACGGGGTCGGCGCGGACATACCTGGGACGACCTCGCGGACGAAGACGGTGATGTGCGGCGCGGAGGGGGAGGAGTGGTCGAGCGGGACGGTGAAGCGGTGGTCGCGGAGGCTGAGGTCCGGCACCACGTACCATGGCCCGGCCTGGTGCGGCGCGGGCGCGGCCGCGGTCGTGGCGGCGCTGGCGGCTTGCGAGGATGATGACATGGACATCCTCGTCGGGATCCGGTGGCGCGGGAAGTGGAGGCCAGGATGTAGTCGTCCCTGTCGACGAGGATGGAGCTCTCGGGCGTGGCGGATCCGGACCCATTCCTGTCGGCGAAGTCGGATCTCCCGGCGGCGGCCTCGGCGGAGCAGGAACCGGGGCGAGGAAGGAGGAGGGAGGTGGTGGCGGCGATCTGGAAGGGGAGGGGAGCAGGCAGCTGGGGCGAGGAGGGAGGGAGGAGGATTGGATCTGGCATCGGGAGAGGGGTTCCGGTTGAGGATGGATCAATGGATGTGGGATCTTGCCGGAGGGGAAGGAGGGAGGAGCAGAGCACGGCGATCTTGCCGGAGGGGAAGGAGGGAGGAGTAGATCACGGCGAACTTGCCGGAGGGGAAGGAGGGAGGGGAAGGAGGGAGGGGAATGATGGATCTGCCAGGGGAGGGGCGGGTGGCGGCGAGGGGAGGGATCTGCGAGCGCTAGGGTTAGCGGAGGGAGCGGAGGGGTGGATGGATGGACGGATGGATGGATGGGTGGACAGATGTTTGCCATGTCACTGATACATGCCACATCTGGTTCCACCAATCAGAATTAAGCATTTTTGGTTTTTTCTCTTATAGTTTGTACCCTCTTATTCAAGCAAACATTTAACCTCTTATAGGTAGTTCAAATAAACCAATATTTTGTACATGTGTGTATTTAGGCATGACAAACAATGTTGATTTGGGAGGTTTTCATTTTCTTTGCTCAAAGAACCATTTTTCATTTTCTGAGTGACCAAATGTGTTTTTTTTGTGAAGGACCTACCATATGTTTCTTGCAAAATTGGAGTAAATCATTTTTCTAAAATACTAGGCCATATTTAATGCACATTTGACCAAATGGTTGGGTGTAAAAAGTTTTGATCCACCTCTCATGAAGAAGACAAATTTTCACCGATTCACCTGGAAGCAGGTTAAATTTGAACTGTAGCTGCCTTATAGTTTGCTCTCTATTTTTTCCAAAAATCGTTTCTAGGTACATAAGTATCTATTTAATCAGAGAAACACCAAAAAAATTTCAAGATTCAACCACTAGCTAGGAACGGTTATTCCCGCCGTTTTGACCGCATTTTGAAACGGGCATAAAAGATTCAAAAAAAATCAAAAAATTGGGAAACCTTCGCATTGTGTCATTATATGTGGTCAACTTCCCAGGAAAAATAATAAACTTGTAATACGGCAATTATTTTAAAAAAGTGTTCTCAGAAACGAGGTATCACGGGTGTCGAATACGACCTATGTTTGAACATGAAGCCCCCAAATGACCTTGAGAGTTGTTTAACGACGCTGATTCGAATACGATCCACGTCGGACCCAAAAGAGGTTAAGCTATGATTCGGATACGATCAAGAAGCCCCCTAGTGAGTTTGGTAGTGTGCCGATCAAAAGGGTTTCAACAGCTATGTTCTCTTTGGTTCGAATACGACCTATGTTTGAATAGGAAGCCCCCAAGTGACCATATATTAGTATTGCACCAATCAAGAGGGTACCGACAGCTATGCTCGATGAGCAGGAAGCCCAAGTGACCATAATAAGATAAGCCGTAAGGAAGGATACCTATGTTTGAACCGCGCATCATGGCAGCAAGTTCTATTTGGCAACCTTTAATTTTTCTTAGAACTCAAACTTGCGAGAGAGTAATTCTTTTTGAACCGGAACTTTAAACCAGATTTGAAAGCTTAAAAAATTTGTGACGGACAAATTTACCTTGAGCCGGATTTTGAACCGGATTTGAGAGCTTCAATGCTTTGTGGGAGAAAGATGTCTCTTGAACCGGATTTTAAACCAGAGTCCTTATTTTGAGCCGGAAATCTTCGGACGACTTTTAAATTTTCATCGATCTAGCAGTAATCTCCGGGGCCCGGGTCATTTTTCCCTTCAATGACCCAGAGTTCTTGAATTCATTGAAACTGGATAATTTTGCCGAGTCATACCATTGTAGCCCCCGAGTCTCAAGGCGACTCGAGGATTTGGATTGAGATTCTCCATGCTTAACCATAATATGAACAGTGGATTGCTGGAATATTTTGAATCTTGGCGGGTTATAATTGACCCTGTCCATTGACCCGTCCGGTTCAGGCAAGGGCCATAGCTTGCTTACATGGAAAACCATATATATAGTTTTTTGCCGATGCTCGTTTCACAAAATTTTGCGAGTCAAGACAACCATGTTCATCATTCTATACAGAGTATTTTAACTCATGATAAAAAGCGCCCTCCCCCCCCAAAAAACAAATAACAACAGCTAAAAAGTTCACTTCATACTAGTTCAAACACAAAATCTAACGGCGAGTTCTCCTCTTTTTTGTGACATCATCACTCATCTTCTCAAACTTGAACTTGTTCTGATGGAAGTTTCCTATCTTGTATGGAACGAGTTTACGGAATTGGCGAACAATTTCCTGAAAAACAGTTGCATAGCTTTTAAGTTTAAAAAGCATTATAAAACAATAACAGAACTGAAAAAGGAAGTCTGTGTGTGCAAAAAGAAGACATGCAAAAAATTGTAGGCGAAATATAAGACTAAAAAATTAGTACAAAAGCATGATGACATTTGAGACTAAAAAGTTAACAGAACAGGAAAGAAGTATAGCATAAAAAACTCTCTCTGGAATAGTGTTTGTATTGAACATAATGACTATAGATGATTAAAAAAATTAGTTAGCTTGTACAAAGAGAAAAGTGGTAGGTGTAGTCTTTACATTTGCAAACTCCTTCATGTCTTTCTTGTTCCAACAATCCATGTACAACGTGCCATAGATAGCGCAGTCATGCATGTCCATGTTTGCACAAAAAAAACAGATGAAAAATAGAATTGTAAAGTGGGAAATGTAGAAACAGGTCGAAAAGATAATCTCACAAGTTTGGTTGTTTGGGATAGTTTTGATGGGAAAACTTGACGAATTCTTCTATATTTTTGAAACCGCTGTTGGATGACTTGAATAGAGTGCTGAGGTTGGTAATCTATAATATAAGACATGAAGATAACTTCGAGTCAGATAGATCAAAAAAGTACATTTATACTTATGACAAACAATGTTACTTCCTGGGGAGTGCATAGAAAATACAATTTACTTGAAGAGAAAATGTTTACTTATAGTAAAACTAACCAAGTTTGTTGTGAGGATGTCAAGTTCATCAGCACAGACACTATTTGCTTAATCAAAAAACACTACAAGAAATATGTCAACTAGTGACCTTCTGTCAATGACCCTGGAAGAATTGGTCATACATCTATGATCCTTTGAGACCAATTGGTCAAAAGCTATTCGGGGGGCTCCAAACCCTAAACCATTGCGACCATTTTGGTCAGAAAGGTCGTAATTTCCTTACACGAAATGGTCATAAAGCAAAGAGTGATGGTCCGCTGCCTTATTTCTAATTGTTAACGACCAATATAGATGGTCATAACCTTGTAGATTGTGGTGGGTTGTGAAGACTAGGCGCCACCTCATCAGTTTTGCCTATGTGTCATGTCCATGTGGCAGTTTTTGCCCTAGGTTGTGAAGCAACCTATATTTCTGTCATTCCCAAAATTCCCAAAAAATCTCATAAATTCTTTGGGTCATATCTTCGTCAAATATGTAAAAACATTCCTTGCCTAGTTCAAAAATATTTAAAAAATATTCATTTTCCTATTCTGTTCAGAACAACAGTTTGTGAAGGAAGTACCACTTTGGCATGTCCAAATAGTATCCATTTTCTACAGTGCTTTCCTATGCCCAAATAACCATCCTCCACCAAATGCCAGCTTAATCCGTTCATTATTTTGAGCCGAGCTTCAACATTCGTATTTATGTCCAGTGTGGTAGTTTGCAAAGCAAGTACCACCTGGGCTCCTCCTTTTGAGCTGAAAATTTGTGACTGATCATCCTCAGCCAAAACTCACGCCCATTAGCCATGTACATTTCCCGTACCGCTAATCAAATACTTGGCTGCTAATTCATGTTTGAGCATCGATCGGTCTCCTCGTGAGAATCTTATGTTGTAATTTTCTTCCTAGAACCTACCTGGGGAGTGCCCAACCCACTAGACATGCCTAGGCTGCCCAGAACACATGGCAACGCCACGGTCACGCGGTGACCACGCGGCGGGCATGCGAGTTTACGCGCTCTAGAGTTGGGGGCCTCGGCCACCGCCCAAACCTCGACATATCGCCACCAAACCATGTACTTATGATTAAATAGGTACTTATGTAACTAGAAATTATTTTTGGAAAAAATAAATAGTAAACTATGAGGCAGCTGCAGTTCAAATTTGACCCGCTTCCACCTGAATCGGCAGGAATTTGTCTTTTTCACCAGAGGTGGATCAAAACTTTTGACACCCAACCATTTTGTCAATTATGCATTAAATATGGCCTAGTATTTTAAAAATTGATTTGGTCCAATTTTGCAACAAATATATGGTAGGTCCTTCACAAAAAACTCATTTCGGGCACTCGGAAAATGGAAAATGGTTTTTCCATGCAAATAAAATGAAAAATCCCTTAGGAAACAGTGTTTGGAATTCCAATATGCACCCTTGTGCACAATATGAGATCATTTGAACAAAACTATGCCAAGAATGTGGCCATAAGATTGATTATTTGGCTTGAAAGTCATTGATCTCCACACGTGATAGCTCGTTTATGAGAACACTTTTTTAAAATAATTGCCGTATTACAAGTTTATTATTTTTCCTAGGAACTTGGCCACATATAATGACACAATACGAAGGTTTCCCAATTTTTTGATTTTTTTTGAATTTTTTATGCCCGTTTCAAAATGCGGTCAAAACGGCGGGAATGACCGTTCCTAGCTAGTGGTTGAATCTTGGAATTTTTCTGGTGTTTCTCTGATTAAATAGATACTTACGTACCTAGAAATGATTTTTGGAAATATAAAGAGCAAACTACGAGGCAGCTACAGTTCAAATTTGACCCGCTTCCAACTGAATCGGCAGGAATTTGTCTTTTTCACCAGAGGTGGATAAAAACTTTTTACACCCAACCATTTGGTCAATTGTGCATTAAATATGGCCTAGTATTTTAGAAAAATTATTTGGTCCAATTTTGCAACAATTATTTGGGAGGTCCTTCACAAAAAAACCTCCTTTTGGGCACTCAAAAAATGGAAAATGCTTTTTCCGTGCAAAGAAAATGAAAACTCTCTGAGGCAACCTTGTTTGGAATTCCAATATGCACACTTTTTTAAAATAATTCCCATATTACAAGTTTATTATTTTTCCTGGGAACTTGACCACATATAATGACACAATGCGAAGGTTTCCCAATTATTTGATTTTTTTTTATTTTTTTATGCCCGTTTCAAAATGCGGTCAAAACGGCAGGAATGACTGTTCCTAGCTAGTGGTTGAATCTTGGAAAACTTTTGGTGTTTCTCTGATTAAATAGATACTTATGTACCTAGAAATGATTTTTGGAAAAAATAAATAGCAAACTATTAGGCAGCTGCAGTCCAAATTTGACCCGTTTCCAACTAAATCGGTGGGAATTTTTCTTTTTCACCAGAGGTGGATCAAAACTTTTTACACCCAACCATTTGGTCAATTGTGCATTAAATATGGCCTAGTATTTTAGAAAAATGATTTGGTCCAATTTTGCAATAATTATTTGGTAGGTCCTTCACAAAAATACCTCATTTGGGGCACTCGAAAAATGGAAAATGGCTCTTTTGTGCAATGAAAGTGAAAACTCCCTTAGGCAACATTGTTTGGAATTCCAAGATGCACCCTTTGCACAATATGATATCATTTGAACAAACTATGCCACGAATGTGGCCATAAGATTGATCATTTGGCTTGAAAGCCATGAATCTTCATGCATGATAGCTCTTTCTGAGAACACTTTTTTAAAATAATTGCCATATTACAAGTTCATTATTTTTCCTGGAAACTTGGTCACATATGATGACACAATGCGAAGGTTTCCCAATTTTTTGATTTTTTTTGAATTTTTTATGCCCGTTTCAAAATGCGGTCAAAACGGCGGGAATGACCGTTCCTAGCTAGTGGTTGAATCTTGAATTTTTTTGGTGTTTCTCTGATTAAATAGATACTTATGTACCTAGAAATGATTTTTGGAAAAAATAAAGAGCAAACTATAAGGCAGCTACAGTTCAAATTTGACCCGCTTCCGGCTGAATCGGTGAAAAATTGTCTTTTTCATGAGAGGTGGATCAAAACTTTTTACACCCAACCATTTAGTCAAATGTGCATTGAATATGGCCTAGTATTTTAGAAAAATGATTTAGTCCAATTTTGCAAGAAACATATGGTAGGTCCTTCACAAAAAAACACATTTGGTCACTCAGAACATGAAAAATGGTTCTTTGAGCAAAGAAAATGAAAACCTCCCAAATCAACATTGTTTGTCATGCCTAACTACACACATGTACAAAATATTGGTTTATTTGAACTAACTATAAGAGGTTAAATTTTTTGCCTGAATAAGAGGGTACAAACTATAAGAGAAAAAAACCAAAAATGCTTAATTCTGATTGGTGGAACCAACTGTGGCATGGATCATTGACATGGCAAACATCTGTCCACCCATCCATCCATCCGTCCGTCCATCCACCCCTCTACTCTCTACGCTAACCCTAGAGCTCGCAGATCCCTCCCCTCGCCCCCCCCCCCCCCCCCCCCCGCAGATCCATCCTTCCCCTCCCTCCTTCCCCTCCCTCCTTCCCCTGTGGCAAGATCGCCGTGATCTACTCCTCCCTCCTTCCCCTCCGGCAAGATCGCCGTGCTCTGCTCCTCCCTCCTTCCCCTCTGGCAAGATCCTACATCCATTGATCCATCCTCAACCGGAACCCCTCTCCCGATGCCAGATCCAATCCTCCTCCCTCCCTCCTCGCCCCAGCTGCCTGCTCCCCTCCCCTTCCAGATTGCCGCCACCACCTCCCTCCTCCTCCCTCGCCCCGGTTCCTGCTCCGCCGAGGCCGCCGCCGGGAGATCCGACTTCGCCGACGGGAATGGGGCCGGATCCGCCACGCCCGAGCGCTCCATCCTCGTCGACAGGGACGACTACATCCTAGCCTCCGCTTCCCGTGCCACCGGATCCCGACGAGGATGTCCATGTCGTCGTCCTCGCAGGCCGCCAGTGCCGCCGCGACCGCGGCCGCGCCCGCGCCGCACCAGGCCGGGCCGTGGTACGTGGTGCCGGACCTCAGCCTCCGCGACCACCGCTTCACCGTCCCGCTCGACCACTCCTCCCCCTCCGCACCTCACATCACCGTCTTCATCCGCGAGGTCGTCCCAGGTACATCCGCGCCAACCCCGTACCGCTCCTGGGAGACGGCTTCCGCGTTCTCACCTTTTCCCTCACTCTTTGCAGGTGGCTTTCTCCGTGCCTGTCGCCGGCTCGGACCGCGCCGTCAGGAGTTCCAGAATCCAGGTGCGTGTCTGAATCGTGTTTTGGTGTGCTATTAGTTACAGTAGATAGCACAATTGCCAGATTGGTTCGGGGCAGGGAGCAATTCTGGGCAGATTCCGATAGCGCTAGCTAGGACTGGGACCGTGTCCTCGTGCTATACATCTGGATTGCACATATTGGCTACTACTATCACTTGTAGATAGACACACATACTAGTCGCAGTACATGCACATTCAGTAAATTCTTCAGTGTTCTTGGCTTCTTAGTACATGCACATTCACATTTATTGTGTCTGAATTGTATCAACTTGCCAGTTAGCTAATTACTAAAATCATATGCACATAACTATGTGAAGTTGATGTTCAACCATTACATGTGATAACTAGGAAGCATATTTTTATCAGTGGACTGCTATTTCTTTTCTTGCTTCTGTTTGCAAAATTAGGCGATCATGGTAGCCTTGTTTTCTTTAGTGTTAAAAAAAGTACTAGGCTGCAGTTTTTTAGTGTGTCATCTTTATATGTGTCTTTCGAGTGAACAAACTATGCTAAAGGTAGATCAGGACTTTCATCTGAAGTGGAATTCTATCTTGGGTCTGATCTTTTGAATGAAAAGTTTTAGTAAGAAATACACTGCTTTCTATCTGAAGGGGTGTATAGCTGTGTTGTATGACATTGTTAGTTTTTGATGTACAAAATTTTGGTAGGTATTCTAGGTTGATGATTGTTGGGACTCTATAGTTATTGAATGGATTTGCTAGCAACAAGGTGCCAGGCACAATTTACTGGTTATGAGAAGACTATAGTTGTGTTATTGTGATATTCAATTTATAGAATTGACTATGTTTTTTTTGCTTCAGGTAAACCAAGGTTTTGCTCATGGATCGTACTAAGCAGACTGCTCGTAAGTCCACTGGAGGAAAGGCTCCGAGGAAGCAGCTAGCCACCAAGGTTTGTGACTGTAATATTGATAGTTTACCTATGCCATGTCTTTATTTATGGTTTAGGTAAACTGAACTGGGTATAATTTGAATCTCAAGCTTCATTGTCAGCTTATGACCAGATATCCTACTGATGTATATGGACTATCATGGTATTATTGTTAATTTGACCATGTGCTCTACTTTGCTTTTTGACAGGCTGCCCGTAAGTCTGCTCCCACAACTGGAGGAATGAAGAAGCCTCACCGTTACCGCCCTGGTACTGTTGCTCTTCGGTGTGTAAAATCTTCCAACCTATTCTAGCATGTGTTATAGTTTGTTTGGAAGTATTCTCAAATGAGTAAATTTTTGTGCTTGACTTTGCAGTGAGATCCACAAGTACCAGAAGAGCACGGAGCTGCTCATCAGGAAGCTTCCATTCCAGAGGCTTGTTAGGGAGATTTCCTAGGACTTCAAGGTGATCAATCAACTTGTGCACTACATTGTGATGCTCGTGTTGTGTCAACTCTTATAGTATGATGAATCAAGTAAACTAAAAGCAGCATCTTGTGTCTGCTTTTGCTGCTGTTTTTAGTGATTGTTTGGAACCGCTAGCTCTAATTTAACTTACATCTCGTTCCCCTATTTCTGCTGTCATTATTCCCGTGGCAATTTAGTAATACTGTACAAGAAACATCATTGCATTACAAGTTGGGTTTGAATCTACTTGTGAGCAACTGGGTGCGCCCATTCTAGAAATATGATATGTAGATTTGCTTCACAGAACTGATATAAAGGCATCTCAAGTTACTTAATAGTTCCTTATCACAGGCCAACAATGCTATTGTGAGTCACTAGTAGAAAAAGGGTCAAACGTGAAGCACATTAGTGCCGGTTTGAATTAGAGCCGGCACTAATGTGTACATTAGTGCCGGTTCGTGGCGGCGATCAATAGTACCGGTTCGTGGCGAACCTTTAGTACCGGTTCATGCCACGAACCGGTACTAAAAAGGCTGTGTCAGCCTGCGGTCAGGCTATGGCCCCACCATCACCATTTAGTGCCGGTTTGTACCACGAACCGGTACTAATGAGGTTATGGCAAACTGTTTTTAGTCCCACCTCGCCAAGAGAGAGGAAGTATGAGCGGTTTATAAGCCGTGAGTGCACAGACAATGACGAAGAGTTGCAATGCTCATCTACATGTTGATTAGCTTCAAGCCTTGCGGAATAGTATAGATTGCACTGAGCTATGTGCAGTGGCTTAGTGCAATCTACACTATTCCGAATGGCTTGAAGCAAATTAACCAGCATTGCACCTCTTTTTTATTTTTAATAACTTATTTAAACTCCGGACTTCTTTTGTGTTCAGTATGCAGCATTTAAAGCGACGTCATCAATTTCCAACATGTTCTGACATCATTTGTTGTTTTTCGGTCATTTACCTAATTGTTTAGAGAGCTAAATGACCGTGAAATTGAAAATCACTACAAAATGAATCCTGAAAATGTTGAAACTTGGCATGGTATCATCATATCACCCGCATAGCATGCGCGAAAGAGTAGAGAGGGTCACGGCAAAAACTGGACGCACTTCGTGTACAAACTGGACATACTCTTTCCGAGTATTAGGGTTTCGGACGAGAACTCATCTGTTACATGGCCACTTCAATGTTTTTTAAACTTATTTGAACTCCGAACTTCTTTTGTGTTCAGTATGTAGCATTTAAAGCGACGTCATCAATTTCCAACATGTTCTGACATCATTTGTTGTTTTTCGGTCATTTACCTAATTGTTTAGAAAGCTAAATGACCGTGAAATTGAAAATCACTACAAAATGAATCCTGAAAATGTTGAAACTTGGCATGGTATCATCATATCACCCGCATAGCATGCGCGAAAGAGTAGAGAGGGTCACAGCAAAATCTGGACGCACTTCGTGTACAAACTGGACAAACTCTTTCCGAGTATCAGGGTTTCGGACTATACAAAAATAAATAATGCAGAAAATAAAAAACTATACAAAAAAATTACTCAAAAATAAATAGAAGAAAATAAATAATGCAGAAAAGAAAAACTATATAAAAAACTACTCAAAAATAAATAAAAGAAAATAAGTAATGCAGAAAAGAAAAAACTATATAAAAAATTTGTTGGCGCACTGCCCTGTGGGTCTGCCAGACCTAGGGTGTGCAAATGCAGGCCCAGGAGAGCCAGCAGACTCACAGGGCAGCGCGCCCTAATTAATTAGGCCTAGAAGCCTGCTATATAGAGGAGTTCGAAGAGGTAGCCGCGGCTGGGTTTATAAACCAGTGCGGCTGCCCTTCGCCGGGCGAGGTGGGACTAAACTTTGGGGTGGCAGCGCAAGGCCTTTAGTACCGGTTGGTGGCTCCAACCGGTACTAAAGGCCCCCCTTTTAGTACCGGTTGGTGGCTCCAACCGGTACTAAAAGCCTTCGTTTCCCGCCGCTTGGCCTGGCGAAAATAGGCCTTTAGTACCGGTTGGAGCCACGAACCGGTACTAAAGGCCCATCCTATATATATAGCACTTACGAAAATTTCAGTTTCATCCCCACTTCGTCTCCAACCTCCGCCGCGCGCGCCGCTCGATCCCGTCATCGCTGCCCGTCGCCCGTACCGTCGTTCGTCGTCATCGTCGCTGTCCCCGCCGCCGCCCGTCGTCGTCGTCGTCTCGCGCTGCCGCCCCGAACGCCGCCGCCGTCCGTCGCCATCGCCGCGGCCGTACGTCTCTCCCTTGCTCCCGCACACACATACACACACATACATACACACACATACACACACACACACCGGCGCCCCCGCCCCGTACGCCGGCGCCCCCGCTCGTACGTACGGGGCCGCACACACACACATATACCACACACACACGCATACACACACACATACACACATACGTACACACATATACGTATACACACACATGCATACACACACATACACACACACACATTTTTTTTACTTATTTTCTGTTTTTTAGAAAAGTTAATTAGATGATCGAATGTTAGATTAATGTCGAATGTTAGATGAATTAGCTAGCTAGATAGAAAAATTGTCGAACTAGAGATTAGAACTAGTTGAATAATTAATATAACTAGTTTATTTTTAGTAAGAAAATTTAGGTATATGAGATTAGAACTAGTGGAATAATTAATATAACTAGTTTATTTTTAGTAAGAAAATTTAGGTATATGAGATTAGAACTAGTTGAATAATTAATATAACTAGTTTATTTTTAGTAAGAAAATTTAGGTATATGAGATTTGATGATCTAATTAAAA
>NW_024113346.1:0-41184 GCF_003073215.2 Triticum urartu | reverse complement strand
ACGGCTGGGCCCCGCGCCCAGTCGGATTACCATTGTACCCCCGGGGGGTAGGCCTATATAAACCCCCCGGGGCACCCATGTAAAGGGTTCGACCCCCTGCTAGTTCTAGACACCACACAAGGAGAAGAAGCAAGCTAGCCGTGCCCTTCTTCCTCCTCCCACCGAACAGCTCAAGGAGCATTGTGTAGCTACTTGTCCATCTAGTCATCATGCGGAGACCCCGCAGAGCAGCAGTAGGGGTGTTATCTCCACGGAGAGCCCCGAAACTGGGTAAGATTCGCCGGCGTGCATGTCTTCGCCTCATCCCGTTTCCAGGCACCGGCGATGTCTTACTGGCTCCCACAATGATAAGCCACCCGTTGGCATATGTCGCACCTACCACCCGACATTTGGCGCCCACCGTGGGGCCAGGTGCACCGTCATCCGAAGACCTGTTCTGGACGGGAACCCTCTTCCTCCCCCGTGAGCGTTGCTAGCCCGGCACGCCCGATGGAGCTTGCCACGACGCGCTGCAAGGCATCACCAACGTCTACGCGGCGAGCAGCCTCGCCGATCTCCTCGACGAAACCCTCACCTCCGACGAGCTCGCCTCCGATGCGGGCACCAACCACCTCGCCAACCTCCTCGGCCAGCTCCATGTCTCCAACGAGCCCGCTGTGGATCTGGAGTCGGTTGGCTCCACCGACCTGATGCCTGTCGACTCCGACACGGCCTCCTACGACACCTTCCCCACCAACATCACGATCTACAATGACCCGCTTCCTCGAGCCGACGGCTACGACGCTGTCACCACCGAAGTGATGGTTGTCGGCCACGGCAGCCCGGCCGACGAGAGCGCCCATGACGCCCCGCACGCGGCGGCCCACGACTTGTCCACCCCCCTCCCGGCTAATGCCGACGACGAAGCACTGGAGGCACGCCGCCTCGCCCTCCTCGCAGAGGGCCGGAGGCCGGCTTCCATGAGACGCCTCACTGAGGCCTACCAGCGCGAAGCTGACCACGCCGCCTTCGGCACGCCGGCCCCGGGCAGGGCAAGCCGGGCCGGCCTTGTCAGGCAACGCGGCGCCGTCATCGCCGATACGCTGGGAGTCGGCCGCCCGGTCTATGCCACTCCGCTCGAGAACTTGCGTGCCGCCCATGCGGCCGTAGACGAGTTGGATGGCTTGGAGGCCGAAGAGCTCTCCCACATGACCCGGCGCATCTAGCAACTGATTGACGCGGCCGCACGACGGCACGAAGTCGACGCCCGCGCGGGAAGCCCTCCCCCACGCCGAGATCACGGCGCGACGTCCCGGACACCGACTACGAGCAACACCCGCGTGCGGCGCGAGAAAGAGCCGGCTGCCAGTCGAAGCCAAACCCGAATCTCCATCGAGCGAGACGCGGACGGCCATCCCCGAGCCATGGAATGGCGGGGCAACCCGCCTCCGCCTCGACCCCGTGGAGAGAGATATCCCACCCCGCCGCCAGTGGGGCACCCGACTCTCAGCGGCCGACTAGGTCGCCGCGAAGGAGTCGACGAGAATGATGCCCGCCATCGGATCGACCGCCTGGCGCGATCCCTGGCGCTGGAAGAAGAAGACGATGTCGGCCCGCCTTGTTTCGGACCCCGCATCCATGATGAGCCTTTCCCCAAAGGGTTCTCGCTCCCAAGAGACACGCCCAAGTACAACGGCTCCGTGAAGCCGGAAGATTGGTTGATCGACTACTCCACGGCGATTAGCATAGCCAACGGCAACCGGCGCGTTGCCGTGAAGTACGTGCCCCTCATGCTGCAAGGCATGGCGCGGACCTGGCTCAACAGCCTCAAGCCTCTCAGCATCAACAGCTGGCTAGATTTCACTGAAGCTTTCATCCACAACTTCACCAGCACCTACAAGCGGGCTCCCAAGCCCAGACAGCTCTCCTTGTGCGTACAAGGCCCCGCCGAGTCCACTCGCGACTACCTCAAGCGTTGGGCCGAGCTCCGCAATTCTTGCGAAGGGGTGCACGAGGTGCAAGCCATAGAATACTTCACAGCCGGATGCCGAGAAGGCACCCTCCTCAAGCACAAGCTCCTCTGCGACGAGCCGACTACCCTCGACGAGCTTCTGGACATAGCGGACAAGTATGCACCACCGACTCCTCAATGAAGACTGAGCTCCGGGTAGACGCGTCCGGAAAGGTACTCAACCCGGCGCCCAAGACGCCGGCTGGGGATTCCGGCCGACGCACACAACCGAACGACCACAAGCGCAAGGGCCCCGCGCCGCCTCCCGCCAGTCGGCAGGTGGCCATAGTTGAAGATGTGCCGCCCGAAGGGCGGCCCGCGCCCAAGAAACCCAAGGGCGACCGGCCGGCTTGGCAGCCGGCCTTCTCCTACGTGCAAACTCTCGACACCCCGTGCAAGTTCCACAGCGGCGCGAAGCCGTCCAACCACACAACCCGGAAGTGCCATTGGCTCACCTGAATCTCCAAAGGCGAGGGGCTCGCGCCGCCTCCGGCCGCTTGGCCCGCAGTCGGAGACATGCACGACGAATTCCCCGACGAGCAAGCAACCTACATCATCTTTACAAGCCAGCCCGAAGACCGGCGCAGCAAACGCCGAGAGCACTAGGAAGTCAGCGTGGTTGCTGCCAACCTCGCCGGACAGATGCATTGGTCAGAAAAACCCATCAGCTGGAGCCGGGCCGACCATCCAGAGGTGATGCCGTCTCCCAGCTCTTATGCGTTGGTCCTGGAAGCCACCCTCGCAACGGACAGACGCGTTGCCCGCTTCTCCCGCGTGCTGATAGACGGCGGGAGCCGCATCAACATCCTGTACCGTGACACCCTGGAGAAGCTAAATGTCAAGACGAAGCAGCTCATGCCTACTCGAACAGTGTTCCATGGCATCGTACCCGGCCTGTCCTGCGCCCCCATCGGCAAGATCAAGATTGATGTACTTTTTGGGGACAAGGAGCATTTCCGCCGGGAAGCGATCTGGTTTGAAGTGGTGGACCTGGAGAGCCCTTACCATGCATTGCTTGGCCGACCTGCCTTGGCCAAATTCATGGCAGTTCCCCACTATGCATACCTCAAGATGAATTTACCAAGCACCAAAGGCGTCATCACCGTAGCCGGCGATTAGAAGAAGTCCTCTAAGTGCGCGGCAGCCAGCAGCCGGCTGGCCGAGTCCCTTGTGATTGCCGAAGAAAAGAAGATGTTGGACAGAGTCGTGGCCATAGCCAGCAAGCAGTCGGCCGTGTCCCCCGATCCCAAGGAGCATGATGCTCAAGGATCTTTCTAGCCGGCCAAGGAGACGAAGAAGATACCTCTTGACCCCGAGCATCCAGAGAGGTTTGCCGTCATCGGGGCAAGCCTGAACAGCAAATAGGAAGGCGAGCTCGCCGATTTCCTCTGTGAGAATCGGGACATCTTTGAATGGTCCCCCAAGGACATGCCGGGTGTTCCGAGGAAATTCGCCGAGCACAAACTACACGTCCGAGAAGACGCAAAGCCAGTCAACAACCCCTTCGCCGACTGTTGGAGGAGAAACGCAGGATTGTGGGAGAGGAGATAGCCCGGCTTCTGGCAGCCGGCTTCATTATGGAAGTTTTCCTTCCAGAGTGGCTCGCCAACCCGGTCCTCGTGCTAAAAAAGAACAACAAGTGGCGCATGTGTATAGACTACACAAGCCTCAGCAAGGCCTGCCCCAAAGATCCCTTTGCCCTGCCAAGGATTGACCAAGTGATAGACTCCACAGCCGGACGCGAGCTGTTGAGTTTCTTGGATGCTTACTCGGGATATCACCAGATAAAGCTGGATCCGGACGACTGCTTGAAGACCGCCTTCATCACCCCATTTGGAGCCTTCTGCTACCTGACTATGACATTCGGCTTGAGAAATGCCGGTGCTACTTTTCAGCGTTGCATGCAGAAGTGCCTCCTCAAGCAACTCGGCAGAAACGCTCACGTCTATGTGGACGACATTGTGGTGAAGACGGAGAAGCGCGACACTTTGCTGGGAGACCTCAAGGAAACGTTTGAGAACCTGCGCTGGTTCCAAATCAAGCTCAACCCCGAGAAATGCGTGTTCGGAGTGCCAGCCGGCCAGCTCTTAGGCTTCCTGGTCTCCGAACGCGGCATCGAATGCAACCCGGTGAAGATCAAGGCCATCGAGAGAATGGCGATCCCCACCAAGCTTCGAGACATCCAAAAGTTCACCGGATGCTTGGCCTCCCTGAACCGCTTCATCAGCCGGCTCGGAGAGAAAGCTCTCCCCCTCTACCGCCTCATGAAGAAGAGCACTCACTTCGAGTGGAACGACCAGGCCGACCAAGCTTTTCATGAGCTGAAGAAGATGTTGGCCACGCCGCCCGTCCTAGCGGTGCCGACTGAAAAAGAGCCCATGCTCCTTTACATTGCCGCAACCAGCCGGGTGGTCAGCATCGTCATCGTAGTCCAATGCCCAGAAGAAGGCCGAGCCCAGCCGGTCCAGAGGCCGGTGTATTATTTGAGCGAGGTGTTGTCCGCTTCAAAGCAGAACTACCCGCACTACCAGAAGATGTGTTACGGCGTGTACTTCACTGCCAAGAAGTTGAAGCCCTACTTTCAAGAGCATCCCGTCACGGTCGTATGCACCGCCCCGCTGGCCGAGATCATAGGCAGCCGGGACGCATCCGGCCGGGTGGTGAAATGGGCCATCGAGCTGGCCCCTTACACAATCTTCTACCAGCCCCGCACCGCCATCAAGTCCCAAGCCCTGGCCGACTTCCTCGTCGACTGGGCCGAGACCCAGTACCTGCCGCCGGCTCCCGACTCCACCCATTGGCGCATGCACTTCGACGGGTCCAAGATGCGCACCGGCTTGGGAGCCGGCGTCGTCCTTACCTCTCCCAAAGGCGACAAGCTCAGATACACGCTGCAGATTCACTTTGCCGCCTCCAACAACGTGGCCGAGTATGAGGCACTCATACACGGGCTCCGGCTTGCCAAAGAACTCGGCATTCGCCGGATCCTATGTTATGGCGACTCGGACTTGGTGGTTCAGCAATCATCCGGTGACTGGGACGCCAACGACGCAAATATGGCGAGCTACCGCTTCCTGGTTCAACAAGTCAGTGGATACTTTGAAGGATGCGAGTTCCTCCACGTACCGCGAGCCGACAACGAGCCAGCCGATGCCCTGGCTCGAATAGGCTCCACTCGGCAAGCAATACCAACCGGCGTCGCTCTACAACGCCTCCTCAAGCCGTCCATCAAGCCGTCTCCAGAGTCCGATTCCACCTTCGTGCCGCCTGACCCCGACGCGGCCGGGTCCGGCTCGAAGAACCAAGCAGGCGACCCCGAGACTTCCGTAGCCGGCCCGGGGACTTCGGCAACCGGCTCGGGGACTGCCACACCCGGCTCGGGGACTACGGTAGCCGGCCCAGGGACTGCACCAGCACAACAGGCGGCGGCCGACTCCAGCATTTCACCACCCAGCCCACGCACCCTGGTGGCAGTAGCCACATTGGCAGTACGAGAAGTCGCGGCTCCGTCATGGGCTCAGTCCATCCTCAACTTCCTAGTAAACCAAGATCTGCCGACTGACGAAACAGAGGCAAGACAAGTCCAACGTCGAGCCGGAGCATACACAATCGTCAACAGAGAACTCGCCAAGCGCAGTGTCACTGGAGTCCTCCAACGGTGCGTCGAGCAAGAGAAGGGCATTGCAATCCTCAGAGACATTCACCAAGGAGAATGCGGCCACCACGCGGCCTCAAGATCACTTTGTCGCCAAAGCCTTCCGCCATGGTTTCTTCTGGCCGACTGCTTTGGATGACGCCAAAGAATTAGTTAAATATTGCAAGGGGTGCCAACTCTTCAGCTCCAAGCAACACATGCCGGCTTCGGCACTCAAGACCATTCCCCTCACTTGGCCCTTCGCCGTTTCGGGACTGGACATGGTGGGCCCATTCAAGACGGCGCGCGGCGGCATGATGCATTTGCTCGTCGCCGTGGACAAATTCACCAAGTAGATTGAGGCAAAGCCGATCAAGAAGCTGAATGGGCCGACTGCTGTGACATTCATCGCAGACATAACAACTCGGTACGGCGTGCCACACAGCATCATCACCGACAATGGCACGAATTTTGCCAAAGGAGCCTTGGCACGATTCTGCGCAGCCCAAGGTATCCGGCTGGACTTAGCGTCCGTCGCCCACCCGCAGTCAAACGGCCAGGTCGAGTAAGCCAACGGCCTCATCCTCTCCGGCATCAAGCCCCGACTGGTCGTACCACTGGAATGTTCAGCCGGTTGTTGGCTCGATGAGCTGCCGGCTGTCCTCTGGAGCCTGCGCACTACGCCAAACAAGTCAACTGGCTTCACCCCTTTCTTCCTTGTGTATGGTGCCGAGGCGGTCATCCCATCTGACATCGAGTTCGACTCGCCTCGAGTAACCATGTACACGAAAGCGGAGGCCATGGAAGCACGAGAAGACGGCGTCGACCTGCTGGAAGAAAGCCGGCTGTTAGCCCTCAGCCGGTCTGCCATCTACCAGCAGGGTTTGCGCTGCTACCACAGCCAGAAGGTCAGGCCAAGATCTTTCCAAGAGGGCGATCTTGTGCTCCGGCTGATCAAGCGAACAGCCGGCCAGCACAAGCTCTCGGCCCCTTGGGAAGGCCCCTTCGTCATCAGCAGAGCTCTAGGCAATGACTCCTACTACCTGATCGACGCACAGAAGCCGAAGGCACGCAAGAGAGACGACTCCGGCAAGGAGTCGGAACGACCATGGAACGCCAACCTCCTTCGAAGATTTTACAGCTAAAATACAATATGTATCACGCTAACTTTTGTACTAAGTACGAGACAATAGGCCCCCTGAGGAGGGCTCGGGGACTGCCATCTTTTATCTATGAATGAAAAGTATCATGCTTATGACCTTGTTATTTCATTACTTACTCCGTCCGGCACCGGGTTCGACTAGTCGGCTCGGGGACTGGCCGACTGGAGTTATATTAGAAGTCCTACCCACAGTCAGACAAGTAGTGTGCCGGCTCCCAAGCTTTCTCTTGCCAAAAGTCGCAGTTCGAAGAACCGGCTGTCCGGCTGGCAAGAGTTAAAGGCAGGAACGGGCGCCCACACGAAAAATGGCTAGGGACTAACGGACTAATGTAACAAAAGCCGGTTTTTCTCCCACCGCCGACTGGCTACCAGAGTAGCCGGCCAGCCGGTTTCCATTCACTTCACTTCAATCCAAGAAAGCTCGAGTACTTGCCTCCCAAAAGAGGGAAGGCGGCAAAGGAAAAAGCCTAAGGATAAAAAGCATACGCGAATGGAAACCAAACATGCACACAATAATATTTACATAAAAGACCTCCGAGAGGCCAGCATTCAACATAGTTTGGATACACCCCCAGTGGGTGGAACTGCGAAAACTTAATAAAGATTGCTCAAAAGACAACAAGCAGGAAGAATAAGGACGGCGGGTCAAGGTGGCGGAGCAACCGACGAGCCGGGCTGGTTGGCGGAGACGGTTGTGCCGGCTGAAGGAGCGGCCGGCTGGCGAACCTCGGCTTGGTCACCGCCTCCCGCAGAGGGCGCGCTTCCACGCGCCTCGTTGCTGGAGGCACGATCGGCCTGAGGTCGGCCGGTTTTTCCACCAGCCGGCTCGACGTCTTCGCCGTCCTCCTCTTCTTCATCCTCGCCCTCGTCGCTGGAGGCGATCTCCTCTTCCGAGTCCTCGCCCACCGCCGGGTTTAGCCCGAACCACTCCTCCGGCCGGGCAACACCGTCATCATTGATTTCGGGTGCAAAAACGCTGATGTCGGTGCACTCGGCGATTGTCGAAGCACGCTGGGAGATAGCCGGCCTCACCTCCTCCAGCTCCGTGTCGGCTTCCATCCGCCAAGTGCGCAGCTGGTCCAGGCTCAGCCCTGGGTACCAAGCCCGAATGAACTCCAACGCCCGCCTGGCTCCATGGTGGGCCGCCGATGCCTTCCAAGCTTCAAAGCGACCGACTGCGACCTCCAGCCAGTCGGCCGTCCGGCTTGGGGTGCGGGGGATCGTCTCGCCGGGCCATAGGGCGGCCAACACTTGCGCCCCGGCACGTTGGAGCCGGCGAAGCATCCGATGAGCCGGCTGCAACCGCGCTTGGACAGCCAAGAGCTGCTCCTCAAGCCTCCGGTTCGCATCCGGCGCGATGTTGGCCCCCGCCTGACGGCGCGCCTCGCAATGGGCCTCGATGCTTTGGGCGGCGAAGGCGGAGTAGCCAGGGAAGTAGTCTACACAAAAAAAAAAGCAGCAACACAAGTTAAGCCAAAAACCAGGCGGCAAGGGGCAGGAGAGGAGCGAGGAAGACGGCTTACCGTCGATCAAGTCCTCGATGCGGCCAAGGCCTTCATGCAGTGCTCGCCGGGTCTCAGCCCAGCTCGCCGCCTCGGTCTCAAACTCTGCCTTCAGGGCGGCCTCGCTATCTTGCGCTTTCTGCAGGGCCACCTTATGGCTCTTCTCTTGGTCGGCCAGCTTCTTGGCCAGGCGATCACGCTCCTGGACCATGGCAGCATACTCGGCATCGTTGGTATGAAGGGCGGCCTGCGCTTCGCCAAGCTCCTTCCTCAAGTCGGCGTTGGCCCCTGAAGACAAAGAAAAAGAAAAACCAATAAGGAAAAAGCCGTCAAGGAAGATCCGACCCGACTTCTCAGCAGTCGGCGTGAATCTCGGGGACTACACCCAGTGGGTGCGCTAAAGCACCCCCACAGGAGATAGAAAAGATCAGGCACTTACTTCGGCTGTCGGCCAGGTCGTTGGTCTTCCAACCCAACTCCTGAGCCTGAGAGTTGAAGGCGGCAGCACGGGAGTTATGATATTCCTGGAAGTTCAGACAGGAAGCAAAAATAAGATAGTCATCAAGAAAGATCCGACCCGACTGCTTAGCAGTCGGCCCGAATCTCGGGGACTACACCCAGTGGGTGCGCTGATGCGCCCCCACGGAAGAAATCAAGAGACCAAAGCGGCCAAGAATGAAAGACTCACCCGGATGACGGCCCGCGTTGACAGGAACTCCTGGGTGTACTCCTGCAGCAGGGCGGCCTGAGCTTGAAGCCGGCTCCGGACCTCTTGAGCCTCCGCATTCAGCTCGCCAGTCCCCCCGCTGGGAGTCCACTCGGACGTAGCGGTGCTGGCCACCTCCAGAGCCTCCGCCGACTGGCTGGCGCCCGCAACTCGACGCGACTCCGGCGGAGCGGCGCCTCCCCCTGCATGCTGACGCGTCACCGGCTGCACCTCGGAGCCGGCTCCGTCCTCCGGCTCACCCCCGGCCGGCTCCTCTGGCGCCGCTGACGATTGGCCGCCTTGGCCCGCTCCGGTTGGCGCTGCCGGCAGCGCTCTCCTCGCGAAGAACACGAGGTCCTCCCCCCTCTCCATTAGCGGTGGGTCTTGGACGATTTCCTCTGCCAAGGGCAATGGGGTGTCAGGGGCCATGGCTCGGAGGGGAATGGCGAGCAGCGAAGGCTGGTTGTGCGAACCCTCCGCCTCTGTTTTCGTGGTCGCCGCCTCCGCCTGGGCCTTGGCTGCCGCGTCGGCTTGCTCCCTCGCCGCCTGGGCGGCCGCTTTCTCCGCCGCCTCGTGCTCCTCCCGCGCCTCACGGGCATTCCGCTCCGTGGCCTCCCTGAGGTCGGCGCGGGGGTCCACTCGGCGGGAGCCCGAAGACCCTCCAGTCGACCCAACTACGGAGCCGCCCGGACCCCGCTCAAGGGAAGCGGCGCCCTGTCCAGCGAGCGGGAAAAGGTTAGGAAGAATGTTTGAACAAGAAGAGAATGATGAAGAGCATGCGACCAGGCAATCGACGACTTACGCTGAGACCGCCTGAGGATGCTTCACCGCCTTGCGGAAGCGAGCCGCCTTCGCGGCCGCCTCATCTCGCCTTGTCACCGCGGTGGAGGCTTTGGACTTCTTCGGCCAGCTGTCGAAGAGGATTGACGCGGCCCGATGCTTTTGTGCGCCGCCGCTGGCAGCCGGCACGGTGGACGAGCCCGCGCCCTGATGGTCGGCCCCCGGCTGGCAACGCGTGGCAACTTCGGCTTCGGCATCATCCGGCCAGTCCTCGAAGCTGGCGGTGAGCCTTGTGCCTCCGGGCTCGGCGTCGTCCCCCATGACAGCGTCTTCCATGGCGGCCGCCCCCAAATCCAGGTCATCGACGTCGTCCACCGTGCAGTCGGCGACGTACTGGCGTTCTATCCCCGCTGCACCGGTCGTCGGCGGGAGAAGGGGGTTCTGCTAAGAAAAACCGACCAATCAGAAGCCGGCCATCATAAAGCCGGCTACCAGCAAAAAGAAGAAAGAGAGGAAAACTTACCACGGGCGGAGGGTTGGCGCGAGAATACGACGCCTTGCCGTATCGCCAGTCTTCGGCGAGCTTGCAATTGGAGATGTAATTTACCATGTGCGATACCTCCGCATGAGGCATCTCCCTGGTGCTCAGCCGGCTTGGGTCGAAGCGGCCACTCATTTGGCACATCATGTGGGGCCGGCTTTGGAGAGGAGATATCCGGCGCTCCACGAAGGCGGCCACCAAGTCGGCCCCGCTCAGGCCTTCCGACTGGATCATCACCCGAAGCCGGGAGACGGCAGCGTTCCCGGCCTGAGACAGTGACCGGGACCGGAAACTCCACGAGGGCTGCCTCCCAGCCGGCGGGCCGGCTACGTAAGCCGGCAGGTTGACGTGGTCTCCTTGCTCGGCGACGTTCTTCATGTAGAAGTATGACTTCTGCCAGATCTTCACCGACTGGATCAGGGGGATGGGCGGGAACGGGTTGTTCTCGCCCGCCCTCCTCATGGCGATGAAGGCCTCGCAGGGGGCGGGCACGCCTGCGACGACGGTGCCGAGTTTGCTCTGGAAGAATTCCCCCCAGAGCTCCAGCGTGGGGAGCAGCCCCAAGAAACCTTCGCAGAGAGAGACGAAGGCCGACAGCAACATCACCGCGTTGGGCGTGAGGTGATGCGGCTGAAGATTGTAGAACTCGAGGAAGGAGCGCAGGAATCCGCTCGCCGGAAGGCCGAAGCCGCGAAGGAAGTGCGAGCGGAAGACAACCCGCTCGCCCTCCTCCGGTGCCGGCGAGATCTCCGTCTCCGGCGCCAGGCGGACCCGCACGAGGTTGGCATCGGGCAGGCGCCGAGTCTGGCGGAGGAACTCAACATGGTCCTCGTGGACGTTGGAGCCGTCCCACGAGCTCGACAGCGCCATGGTGGCAAGACGATGTGGCGGCGCGGCGGCGCTGAGACGGGAGGTTGCGGCGGCAACGTGAGGAAGAAAGGAGGACGAGAAGGGGCGGAGCGAGAGAGAGAGCGTGCGAACCTCTGTCACTCCCCCTCCTCCCCCTACTTATAGGCTCGCGTGGCGGAGCCGAGGAGGCACGGCATGGGGAAACGTGGGGATCGATCGTGCCCACTCCCCCACGTCCCGCGATTACTGTGCCATGATGGCGGAATAAAACCGCCGCGGGAAGGCGAGCGGTCCATGTGGGCCACGGAAGATCCGCGCTCGGACCGAGGCCTGTGAGTGGCGGGCCCGGGCCTGCGGCGATGTCCCGTCGCGCGCGTGCGTTGGCAGGGTTTCCTCGCCACATGGCCCGCGTTCCCGCCTACGAGAACCAGAGCTCTCTGAAGCCGGCTCTTCAGGATAGGAAGCTGACCAAGCTTCTCGTCCCTTTGTCCGCCTCGAAGCTCGATCAGCTTCGGGGACTACTATCGGAGTAAATAGCCATGGGTAGCCTAGCCGGCTTCCCCTGGCCCTTCTAAAAAAATTACGAGCCCGTCCGGCTCTCAGGAATCCAAGACATGGGGCCGCCTTCCCCTTTCTGGCTGTCACCCAGGCCGGCTTTCGGAAGGCGGCCCGACTTTAGCCGTCATGAAGAAAGCCATGGGAGGGCCGACTACGAGAAGCCGGCCGCGAGAAGGCCGACTCCGAGAAGCCAGCTCCCATAGAGCGGCCGAGACCGTACCCTCAAAGTTTGCATCCACCTAGCGGCGATGAGACGGGGCGTGACTACAGTAAAGCCTGCCACCCCCGAATCCCAGAGCACGCCTGGCACAGTGCGCCGTACAGAGTGGCCATGACCCGTCCGGCGCGGCACTGTTGCCATGTTGACCCTGATGTCACCCACGACGGGCCGCCAGTACGGCCCATGGGCGGTGGGCCCCTTTGGGCAGAGAGACGCCCGAAGGCTGCCAGGCCTCCCCCGGTCAGCCCGAGGCAGGGCCGGCTCCCCGCAGCCGGCTCGCTTCCCCCCTCGAAGAGAACGCTCCATTAAGGAGACAAGACGTGGTAAGGCTACAGTAATCGCCCGCTGGACGGCGACACTTTAGCCACGCTTACCTCGACGAAGCCCTCGTCATCAGGTTGAGGCAACAGTAACCAGCCATCAACAAGACCCTTGGCAGTGGGGCTTGCCTGTTGCGAAGGAGTTGGTAGCCGACGGGACCCACCAGCCGGCGGGACCCAGCAGTCGGCCCAGAAGCCGACGAGCGCAGTCACAGACGGCTGGGCCCCGCGCCCAGTCGGATTACCATTGTACCCCCGGGGGGTAGGCCTATATAAACCCCCCGGGGCACCCATGTAAAGGGTTCGACCCCCTGCTAGTTCTAGACACCACACAAGGAGAAGAAGCAAGCTAGCCGTGCCCTTCTTCCTCCTCCCACCGAACATCTCAAGGAGCATTGTGTAGCTACTTGTCCATCTAGTGATCATGCGGAGACCCCGCAGAGCAGCAGTAGGGGTGTTATCTCCACGGAGAGCCCCGAAGCTAGGTAAGATTCGCCGGCGTGCATGTCTTCGCCTCATCCCGTTTCCAGGCACCGGCGATGTCTTACTGGCTCCCACAATGATAAGCCACCCGTTGGCATATGTCGCACCTACCACCCGACAAAAGAGGAAGGAAAAGAGTAAGGAAGGCGATGATGGTGGTCCTCTGCAGCAACGTAAACGGAGCATCTGTACCGATTCTCCTTGTACTGATAGTGCATTACAAGGTCCAAGTCTCCGCTCCCCTACTCCACCATCCAAGGTGCTTGCTCTAACTTGGCAGTGTGATATCTGGTTGCATGTTGCATATGGTGTCTAGCTTGTATTGCTCCTAATTAGTGTAAACTGCATCTGCTTAGCTTACACATGATACATGTGAATATGACACGCTTTCCTATTTTTGGTACATACTATATCTGTCTATCACACCATGTTCTTACATGAAACTACTCTTCTTGTGTATCCTGCATCAGTCATTATGATGGGACACCTTTAAGTTGGTAGTGTGATATTGGTTTGCGTCTTGAATATGATTTCTAGCATGTATTGCTTCTAGTTTGATGAACGCCACCTATGATGAGACAGTTTTAACTTGGCAGAGTGATATTGATTGCACCTTCCATATGGTGTCTTGCAGTGTTTCTAATCCCTTTTTCTTATCGGTTTGACTTCACAATGCAAAATCATTACAGCTGAAAGAAATTAGTCCGGCAGTGGATGATGGTGGTCCTTCGGAGCAACTCAAATAGGGGGTCTCTATAGATTCTACTCTTCCATCCTCCCAAGAAGATTCGCAAGACAACACAAGGCTAGACAGTCAATGTAGCTGTGTAGATGATGACTCCCCTACTCCACCATCACAGGTGCTTGCTCTAACTTGTCACTATTATATGTGGTTGCATGTTGCATATGATGTCTAGCTTGTATTGCTTCTAACTTGAATTGTATCTGCTTACTTTACACATAATGCCTGTGAATATGACACGTGTTCCTGTTTCTAGAACATACATGTACATGATGAGCACATCTCCCCTACTCCACCATCACCGGTGCTTGCTCTTACTTGGAACTGTTATACGTGGTTGCGTTTTCCGTATGATGTCTAGTTTGTATTGCTTCTGATTATGTTGAATTGCATATGCGTAGCTTACAACTTATACCTGCAATGATTACTTACCCATAAGACACGCTATCGTACGTGTGAATATGAAACGCTGTCTTTTTTGTATATATTCCATCCTCCTATCCTGCGCTTGCCTTACATCAAAGTAGTGTTCGTCTATATCATGCATCAACCAGTTATGCTGAGCTAATTTTATTCATCTTCTTGTGGTTCTGACTTCATAAGGCAATATCAGAAAATATGAAGGAAAGAGTAAGTTAGGGGATGTTGGTGGTCCTCCGCACCGACGCAAACAGAGACTCTCTAGATTTGCCACTGCTACTGCTAATGAAGTTGAAGTCCCAAGTATACATGATGAGTTCATCTCCCGTACTCCACCATCGCAGGTGCTTGCTCTAAGTTGACAGTGTGATAATTGGTTTCATGTTGCATATGTTGTCTAGCCTGTATTTCTTCTATTTTGATTAAATTGCACCTGCTAAGTTTATACGTTATACATGTGCATATGACATGGCTTTCTGTGTCTAGAATACACTTCATCTATCTATAATACCATGTTCTTACATCAAAGTACTGCTGTTGTGTATCCCGCATCAGTCACTCATGATTGGACGCTTTTAACATGGCAGTTTGATAGTGGTTGCATCTTGCATTGATTTCTACGTCGTACTGCTTCTAATTTTTTGAATTGCCACTTATGACAAGACACTTTTAACTTGGCAGAGTAATATTGGTTGCATCTTTCATATGGTGTCTAGCTTGCATTACTTCTATTTTCTTGAAAATCCTTCTGCTTAGTTTACACATCTTAGCTGTGAATATGTCATGCCGTCCTGTTTTTCTTACATATTCCATCCTCATACGGTTGTCCTACATCAAAGTATTGCTTGTCTGTATCATGCATCAATGAGTTCTGAAGAGTGATTTTATTCTTTTGTGTTGTGGGTACACCTTGACATGGAAAAGTCAAAAAAGAGCAAGGAAAATAATATAGTAGGGAGTGTTGTTACTCGTCCGGTGAAACAGAAAAGGTTCTGCCGTTGAGATTCTGCTGGTACTTATAGTGCAGTAGAAGGTCCAAGTCCACCGGCTAAATCTACAAACACAGTATCACCTGCTCCACCAGCTGCAGCATCTGCTTCAACTGTACCAGCATCTCAACCAGTTACTCGTTCGTTTGCTCCGGAACTGGCCAGTTCCCAAGCTGCCTTCACACCTAACACTACTTTCGAAGCACTGCTGACACAACAGGACTTGGCAAGATCAGATGAACCTCATGAGCATCAACACCAAGACCGTACCTGACCGAGTCAAGTTGTAGTTGCATGCTCCTTTATATGTACTCTCACAGTTTGATGTACACTAACAATTTCCATATTCGTTGTTGAACTAGCACCACAGCGCAAGCGGAAACAGACATCAGGGATAATGCTTGACAGATTAACAAAATCTAAAGGAGGAAGAATGGAGATCCATTTTGAGGCAGGTTTTAAAAGGCCACGTGATGCTACAGAGTCAGCCAAGTTAGTATCAGAGGCAGCCGTTGCCACTAGGTGTCATGCACGTATCCTCCCAACGTGGATCCAGTACAGGAATGAGAAAGACAATACCCAGTTTAACACCTTCCTTGACCATTTATCCGTAAGTAATGTTATTCATCGCAATTAGTAATATTGCCTTGCTCTGTCCCATACTTTCTAGCTTCCTCCTAATAAGACTCACATTCTTTTTTCAACAGATGAGGTTCAAGTTGGATCCAAAAGATGATGCAACTAGACAAGAATGCACTCATGTTTTTCAGTGTGCTCTGCGACAGTATCGGTACTACCTTAGAAAATCTCACTTTGAAGGCAAGGCTAACAATGAAATCGCCCAAACATGTCCAGTGGAATATATTACAGATGAAGACTGGATAGCCCTCGTTAAACACTGGTCTGATCCAAAGTATCTGGTAGGCTATATGTATTTGATCAAACCACATATTGAACTTGTATTTATGTATGTGCCTTACAAGTGTGTCTTCTTCTAGGCTAACTGTTTGAAGAACAAAACCAACCGTTCTAAAGTGAAATTCCAATAGACAACAGGATCTCGTAGCTATATTGCACACTGCGAGGCTCTTGTAAATAGCTGCTACTTCCTTCTTTTTTTGTGCCATATTATCGTATCTATATTGACTTGTTCCAAATACAGAGGAAATCCCGTGCAGACCAAAAAGAACTTGAACCGAATGTAGTGCAAATCTTCAAGGATTGCGACACCAACAAGATGAAGGGCATGAGCACACCAGTTCAAGCCGCTATTGTAAGTCCTTACTCCTGCTGCCTTGAACTGATTGGTACTGTGATGTGTTCATTTAACTACTTGGTTTGCAGCCAATGTCAGTTACTCTGTTCACTTTTATTCACAGTTGTCTTAACGTATCATTTCACCTTACATGGTTTAAAAGAGATGAAGGATATTCTTTTGGTCTTGATCTGTAATCTAGTTGTTATGTTCACATGCGCACACAATGATAAAATAGCCCGTTTGTTTTATATCTATTTTCCCATGATATGAATGATGTCATACTATGTTCATCCTACTTTAAACCATGTCTCTTTGTCCTTAGATGTCAACGAATGTGAGGAAATAGACAATACAGTAGGCATGCTACATGGACATATGTTCCGAAAGTGATTTTATTATGTAGTTGGAACTACAATACATGCTAATGTATTACAGTAGTTCACCAAAATAAGTTATGTATAAACGTTTAACCTACTTTGTTTGTTTTTATCTCATTAGTAACTTATCTGGTACACTAATCTACAAGTTCAAACTCTCAGGAAGCTATGGAACAAATGATTGAACAGCCACAACCACCTGAAGGTGACGAGGCTACTACAGGCACAATGTCACCTCTTGCTGCAGTGCGTCAGTATCTCTCCACTAACAGTGCAAAAAGCACCTTCCTGCGTAATTCTGGGTTGGTTGTCAAGGTAATCTCGTCCAAATCGCCTACTGAAAAAAATCTTCCTGCTAGACAGAGTGATATATCTATGCTCCAGACACAAGTCCAATCCCTAATGGACGTTGTTTCGGAAACAAGAATAGTGGTTGATAAATGTCATCAAGATATGAATGGTTTGAAACCAGACTATCAGACATTCGCTTCGTTGTTCAAGAGCAATGGCGGAAAAAAGGTGGAGATCGTGCTGCTCCATCAGATTCTACAGCCTGAAACATTAGCACTCAGGTCAAATGATCTGTGCTTCTATACATCTGATGGTGATTTTATCTGGAAGGACTGTAAACTTTATGCCAACAGGCCTTTTGTTGTATGGTTGGAATTTATTTTGTTGTGATACACCATTTATGATGCTGCCTCAGGCTGCAGTAATTACGATGGTGTTTTTGTATAGTGTAGGTTTATCTTAGTAATGTAATCGGCCGAAAGCTTCGTAGGATCCCAACAAGCCAACATTCGTCGGGCCCATTCCAATTGCGCTAAAAACGATTACGGGCCGAAATTGGCATGTAGCCCACTAAAAATATCTGGGCCTAAATCAGCATAAGTTCTCATATTTTTCTGGTAGGCCTGTGCCCATAGTGGGCCTTTAACAGGCCTAAACATAATCTGGGCCCTCAAGTAAAATAGGCTGTTTACAGGTGTAAATATCTCGAGCCCATAAAATACATGGGCTTTTAATAGACCGAAAGTGAGATTGGGCACTGATTGTGCCAAATAACCCACTGGACTTTAACCGGCCGAAATTCGGACGGGCCGTAAATGCGCCGACCTAATACACGGGCCTTTAACAGACCGAAACTTTGGTCAGGCTAGATTATCGTTATTTCTATATGGGCCGTTAATGGGCCCGATATGACGTTGGGCCACATATGGCCCATGGTTTACGTCCGGCTTTAACAGGCAGAAAATGACAACAAGCCGAAAGTGGCCCAAAGCTATAGTGGGCCTCTAACATGCCAAATGTCAGACATGGCCGAATATGACCCAAATCCTTCATGGTCGTTTATGGGCCGAAAGTTTTGATGGCCTGTAAATGGGCAAAAATGAAGCCGGACCTTTAACAGGCCGGAAATACACCGGGCCGTAATTCGGCCCAATTACTTAGCTGACTGTTAACGGGCCAGAAGTGCCCATGGGCCGCATTGATGACAAGTTTAGGACTGGCCGTTGATGGGCCGATTTGACAGAGAATGTTGGGCCTTTAGCTAGGCCGGCCCAGTATGGTCGGCAGAATCTTGTGGGCCTTTAGCTGGCCCGACCCATTATGGTCTGCGAAATCGTGTGGGCCTTTAGCTGGGCCGGCCCATTATGGTCCGCTAAATTTTGTGGGCCTTTAGCTGGGCCGGCACATTATGGTCCGCTAAATCTTGTGGCCCTTCGGTTGGGCCGGCGCATTTAATCTTTGTGGGCCACTTTTGGGCCGGTCCACGTGTCAACATATCATAGGCCCATCTTGCCTGTTGGATCCGTCAGCCAATGAGAATTTTACACGTGGAAAATCGGCATTGGTCGTGGCTATTAACGGGTTATCGGATCCAAAATCTGACCCGATAGCTTAACGGCGATCCAAAATCACCCTTGACGAAAGCACTTCTGTGACGCGCGATTTATCGTCATGGAAGTGGACACTTCCGTGATGATAATTTTGGCAATGTCATGGAACACTTCTACGACAGCACAGGTATGACTATCTTGATTCTGTCATAAATTTGTCATGGATGTACATGCATGATAGAAAACGCGACCTTCTATGACAAACACGTATCATCACGGAAGTGTATTTTTTTGTAGTGTATCAACCTTGGAATCACTTCCAACTCACATCATCACCTCGCCCTTAACTAGTCTCTGATTATTTTGCAACTACCGTTTTGAGTTACTATTCTTAGTAACTGAACCAGTATCAAATACTGAGGTGTTGTTATAAACACTAGTAAAGTACACATCAATAACATATATATCAAATATAACTTTTGTTCACTTTGCCATCCTTCTTATCCGCCAAGTATCTAGGGCAGTTCCACTTCCAGTGAACATTTCCTTTGCATTAGAAGCACTCAGTTCCAGGCTTGGGTCTAGCTTTGAGCTTCTTCATTGGAGCAACAACTTGCTTGCTATTCTTCTTTGAAGTTCCTCTTTCTTTCCCTTTGCCCTTTTTCTTGAAACTAGTGGTCTTGTTAACCATCAATACTTGATGCTATTTCTTGATTTCTACCTTCGCCGATTTCAGCATCACGAAGAGCTTGGGAATTACTTTGGTTATCCCTTGCATATTATAGTTCATCACTAAGTTCTAGTAAATTGGTGATAGTGTCTAGAGAACTTTGTCAATTACTATCTTATCTCAAAGAGTAACTCCCACTTGATTCAAGCAATTGTAGTACCCAGACAATCTGAGCACATGCTTACTAGTTGAGCTATTCTCCTCCATCTTGTAGGCAAAGTACTATCAGAGGTCTTCTACCTCTCGACACGGGCATGAGTATGAAATACCAATTTCAACTCTTAGAACATCTTATATGCTCTGTGGCGTTCAAAACGTTTTTGAAGTCCCGGTTCTAAGCCGTAAAGCATGGTGCACTAAACTATCAAGTAGTCATCATACCGAGCTTTACCAAATGTTTATAACATCTGTATCTGCTCCTGCAATAGGTCCGTCACCTAGCGGTGCATCAAGGACATAATTCTTCTGTGCAGCAATGAGGATAATCCTCAGATCACGGACCTAGCCCGCATCATTGCTACTATCATCTTTCAACATAGTTTTTCTCTAGGAACATATCAAAAATAAACGGGGAGCTACATCGCGAGCTATTGATCCAAAAGATAGTTTTGCAAATACTATCAGGACTAAGTTCATGATAAATTAAAGTTCAATTAATCATATTACTTAAGAACTCCCACTTAGATAGACATCCCTCTAGTCATCTAAATGATTACGTGATCCAAATCAACTAAACCATGGCCGATTATCACGTGAGATGGAGTAGTTTTCAATGGTGAACATCACTATGTTGATCATATCTACTATATGATTCACACTCGACCTTTCGGTCTCCAGTGTTCCGAGGCCATATCTGCATATGCTAGGCTCATCAAGTTTAACCCGAGTATTTTGTGTGTGCAAAACTGGATTGCACCCGTTGTATGTGAACGTAGAGCTTATCACATTCAATTATCACGTGGTGTCTCAGGACGACGAACTGTCGCAACGGTGCTTACTCAGGGAGAACACTTATACCTTGAAATTTAGTGAGAGATCATCTTATAATGCTACCACCGAACTAAGCAAAATAAGATACATAAAGGATAAACATCACATGCAATCAAAATATGTGACATGATATGGCCATCATCATCTTGTGCCTTTGATCTCCATCTCCAAAACACCGTCATGATCTCTATCGTCACCGGCATGACACCATGATCTCCATCATCTTGATCTCTATCAATGTGTCGTCACATGGTCGTCTCACCAGCTATTGTTTTGCAACTATTGCTATCGTGTAGTGATAAAGTAAAGCAATCATATGGCGCTTGCATCTTATGCAATAAAGAGACAACCATAAGGCTCCTGCTAGTTGCCGATAACTTTAACAAAACATGATCATCTCATACAACAATTTATATCTCATCACGTGTTGACCATATCACATCACAACATGCCCCTTATAAAAACAAGTTAGATGCCCTCTACTTTGTTGTTGCAAGTTTTACATGGCTGCTACGGGCTGAGCAAGAACCGTTCTTACCTACGCATCAAAAACCACAACGCGGTATAGTGATTCCTTTTTGATCTTCAGAAAGAACCCTATTCATTGAATCCGATTCAACTAAAGTTGGAGAAACTCACACCCACCAGCCACCTGAGTGCGAAGCACGTCGGTAGAACCAGTCTCGCGAAAGCGTACGCGTAATGTCGGTCTGGGCCACTTCATCCAACAATACCGCCGAATCAAGAATCAACTAGTGACGGCAAGACCTGGCTTGGATATACCCACGCCCACAACTCCTTTGTGTTCTACTCGTGCATATAACATCTACGCATAAACCTGGCTCGGATGACACTGTTAGGGAACGAAGTAATTTCAAAAAAAATCCTACGCACACGCAAGATCTATCATGGTGATGCATCGCAACGAGAGGGGAAGAGTGTTGTCCGCGTACCCTCGTAGACCGTAAGCGGAAGCGTTATGACAAGGCGGTTGATGTAGTCGTACGTCTTCATGATCTGACCGATCCTAGTACCGAAAGTACGGCACCTCCGCGATCTGCACACGTTCGGCTTGGTGACGTCCCACGAACTCTCGATCCAGCTAAGTGTCGAGGAGAGCTTCATCAGCATGACAGTGTGATGAAGGTGATGATGAAGATACTAGCGCAGGGCTTCGCCTAAGCACCCCTCTTCCCTAGTTGGACTAGGAGAAGAAGGAAGGGGAACAGGGAGAGAAGGAAAGAGGGGGGCGCCGCCCCCTCCCTAGTCCAATTCGGACCAGCCCATGGAGGGGCGCGCAGCCACCCCTCGAGGCCCTTCTCTCCTTTCCCGTATGGCCCATTACTTCCCCCACGAATTTCCGTAACTCTCCGGTAGTCCAAAAAATACCCGAATCACTCGGAATCTTTCCGATGTCCGAATATAGCCTTCCAATATATCAATTTTCACGTCTTGACCCTTTCGAGACTCCTCGTCATGTCCATGATCTCATCCGTGACTCCGAACAAACTTTTGTACATCAAATCACATAACTCATAATACAAATCGTCATCGAACGTTAAGCGTGCGGACCCTATGGGTTCGAGAACTATGTAGACATGACTGAGACACATCTCCGGTCAATAACCAATAGCAGAACCTGGATGCTCATATTGGCTCCTACATATTCTATGAATATCTTTATCGGTCAAACCGCATAACAACATGTTGGGGAACGTAGTAATTTCAAAAAAATTCGTACGCACACGCAAGATCATGGTGATGCATAGCAACGAGAGGGGAGAGTGTTGTCCACGTACCCTCGTAGACCGAAAGCGGAAGCGTTAGTACAACGCGGTTGATGTAGTCATACGTCTTCATGGCCTGACCGATCAAGCACCGAAACTACGACACCTCTGAGTTCTAGCACACGTTCAGCTCGATGACGATCCCCGGACTCCGATCCAGCAGAATGTCGGGGAAGAGTTCCGTCAGCACGACGGCGTGGTGACAATCTTGATGTTCTACCGTCGCAGAGCTTCGCCTAAGCACCGCTACAATATTATCGAGGATTATGGTGGAGGGGGGCACCGCACACGGCTAAGAGTTCAATGATCAATAGTTGTGTCTCCGGGGTGCCCCCTGCCCCCGTATATAAAGGAGCAAGGGAGAGGAGGTGCGGCAGGCAAGGGGCGCACCAGGAGGAGTCCTACTCCTACCGGGAGTAGGACTCCCCCCTTTTCCATGTTGGACTAGGACTTGGGGGGAAAGAGAGAGAGAGGAAAGGAGAGGGGGGGGATGTAACGCCCTCGATGTGGCTATAGCTCCCACGTGTCGAGGCACGACTTAGAGACATAACCGCATTGAAAACAATGTCGCAAGTTAGTCAATCTTCACAACATCCCATGTAATATAGATAATAAAAGGGGAGATACATAGTTGGCTTACACTCGCCACGTCAATCAAAGTACATAAATAGCATTACAACATTCAAACACTCATGGCCCGACTACGGCGCCAAAATAAAAGATAACCCAACATGCGACACGGTCCCGATCACCCCAACTGGGCACCACTACTGATCATCAGGGAAAGACACGTAGTAACGGCGTGAGTCCTCGTCGAACTCCCACTTAAGCTCAAGCGGGTCATCTGGAACGGAATCATCAGGCCCTTTATCTGATTTGGAAGTAATTTGTGAGCCACAGGGACTCAACAATCTCGCACCCTCGCGATCAAGACTATTTAAGCTTATAGGTAAGGGCAAGGTAAAATATATGTGGAGCTGCAGCAAGCGACTAGCATATATGGTGGCTAACCTGTTCGCAAAAGAGAGTGAGAAGAGGAGGCAAAGCGCGAACGAATAACTAGAGGACATCCTGCGGCAAGCATTACTCCAACACCGCGTTCACTTCCCGGACTCCGCCGAGAAGAGACCATCACGGTAACTCACACTGTTGATTCATTTTAATTAAGTTAAGGTTCAAGTTGTCTACAACCGGACATTAACAAATTCCCATCTGCCCATAACCGTGGGCACGGCTTTCGAAAGTTCAAATCCCTGCAGGGGAGTCCCAACTTAGCCCATGACAAGCTCTCACGGTCAACGAAGAAATAGACCTCCTCCCGAGACATTCCGATCAAACTCGGCATCCCGGTTCTACAAGACACTTCGAGAAGTTAAAACCAATCCAGCAACACTGCCCGAATGTGCCGACAAATCCCGATAGGAGCTGCACATATCTCGTTCTCAGGGCACACTCAGATGAGACATCCTACGAGTAAAACCAACCCTCAAGTTTCCCTGAGGTGGCCCCGCAGTCTACTCGGTCGGACCAACACTTAGAGGAGCACTGGCCCGGGGGGGGGGGGGGGGGGGGGGGGGGGGGGGGGGGTTAAATAAGATGACCCTCGGGCTCTGGAAACCCAAGGGAAAAAGAGGCTAGGTGGAAAATGGTAAAACCAAGGTTGGGCATTGCTGGAAAAACTTTAATCAAGGCGAACTATCAAGGGGTTCCCATTATCACCCAACCGCGTAAGGAACGCAAAATCCAGGAACATAACACCGATATGACGAAAACTAGGGCGGCAAGAGTGGAACAAAACACTAGGCGAGAGGCCGAGCCTTCCACCCTTTACCAAGTATATAGATGCATTAAGATAACAAGATAATATAATGATATCCCAACAAGTAAATAATGTTCCAACAAGGAACGGCCTCCAATCTTCACCTGCAACTAACAACGCTATAAGAGGGGCTGAGCAAAGCGTTAACATAGCCAATCAACAGTTTTCTAGGACATGGTGGGTTAGAGGTTTGACATGGCAATTTGGGAGGCATGATAAGCAAGTGGTAGGCATCATAGCATAGGCATAGCAAAAGAGCGAGCATCTAGCAAAGCAAAGATAGTAGTGATTTCGAGGGTATGATTATCTTGCCTGCAAAGTTGTCAGAGTTGCCTGGATTCTTGAAAGCAAACTCAACGGGCTCCTTGTTAGCGAACTCGTCTCCCGGCTCTACCCAAACAAGACAAACAAGCAACAAGGACACAATCAACCACGTGCAAACTTAAACAACATGATGCAAAGATGGTATGCTATGCGGGATGCAATATGTGATGCATATGCAAGATTTGACAAGGAAAAAAGAACTTGGCCTCAACTTGGAAAACCAAGTGTGCCACTGCACGTTAGCGAACTCGTCTCCCGGCTCTACCCAAACAAGACAAACAAGCAACAAGGACACAATCAACCACGTGCAAACTTAAACAACATGATGCAAAGATGGTATGCTATGCGGGATGCAATATGTGATGCATATGCAAGATTTGACAAGGAAAAAAATGAACCTGGCCTCAACTTGGAAAACCAAGTGTGCCACTGGAAAGATGAGATGAAATCGCTTGAAAACGATATAAAGAACGCCGGAATCGGAGTTACGGTTTGGAAATGGCAAGCAATTCAAATATGACCACGTTCTGCGATTAACAGCAAGTAGCCATCTAAATGCAACAAGATGAACAACCTACAGCACCCAAACATGGCATCAAAATACATGGCAAGTATCCATTCATGATTCTTAACAAAAGACTAGCACTGAGCTACGGCCAATACATCCAATAACAGGTTCAAACAAACATGGCAAAAATGCATTTGGTAAACAGATTTCAGACTTAGTGAAATTAACACTTGTCTGGAATTTCAGATCAGATAGCACACTTTGGAGAACGAAAACTATATTCTACATGACCAGAACATGGCAAAGTAAAGCATGTAATGGAGCTACTCAAAGATCTTAACGAAAGTCCCTTAATGACCTTGAGCCAAAAGGAATCAGAAAATACATTTGCAAGCATGTGAACATGGCAAAAACATAATCAGTTCTCAGACTTGGTGAAAACTGGAGCATGCTGAAACAAATATCAAGTAGGCATGTTTACGATCTCGATGCACTCACTACAGGGCAAGTCATGACAATCTAAGCATACACCAATCAACAATACACAAAATACTAGCTAGACATGGCAAGAACAATAACATAGCATGCACGGATCAACTACAACGTCCTCGGCAAAATTGCTAACAAGTAGACAATCTGCCCAGATTCACGGAATAGCAAAAGTAGAGATCGATTGACTCAATCTAGGTTGCTCCATAATTGCAAACAAAGACTTGGATGGATAGAGCACTACAATATTAACAAAACATCCTTACTGATCATCCTCAAAAGGGGCATAGATCACTAGGAAACAACATGAACATATGGCATAATGAGATAAACAGACCAAGGACTTAGTGGAAATACTAAGTCCCTGAAATCAGTATTAACGAATGCACCACTTTGCAAGCTTGTGCTAGACACCACACACCTCACAAAAATACATGGGTTGCACCTCTGGATAGATGGAAAAACATATAACAAAACTTATGTAGAACTCCTGGGCATATTATGCACACAATAATCATGGCAAAAATGACAAATATCTAATTAGAGCAGCAGATCTGACAATTATCTCAAATAGCACTCTTCCAACAGTATTTCAGGCATCAAGATGAACTCAAATGAAAATGATGCAATGAGATGAAATGATGTGCTCTCTGATACGAACATTTTGATATGCTATATGCCCAAAACGAAGCTACGTATGAGGAGTTACGATGCGATGAACATAGCAAAAATATTAGGGTTTCGGGCAAAAAAAATCAACCGAGGCAAGATCCGGATCCAGATCTGGCCGGGCCCGGTTTACGAGGTTGGCCGGCAACTGTTCACCGGTGACGGGGCGCGGTGGCCGGAGCGCCTAGCGGCCGGAGGAGCTCGCCGGAGCCGGATCCGGGCGAGGGGAGGCGAGCACGAGGCGGCGGCGGGTCGGCGAGGCCTCGGGGAGGCGACGGCCGGCGTCGTCGGGGAGCTGCAGGGCGGCGGTGCCGGCCGGAGCGGCGAGGCCGGCAATGGCGCGTGGCGGCGCCGGGCACCGGGCGCGGGGACGGAGGAGGGCGCGGGGCGGCGCGGTCGATGGGCCCGGGAGGGCCTCCCGTGGGCCTGGCGGGCCTCGAGCGGCGGCGGCGATGTGGGGCTCGCCCGGCCACGTGGCAATCACGGGTTGGCGGCGAAGGAATGTCCGGTGCGGCCCGGACATTGTCCGGCCGCGCGGATGGAGCGGGGCTAGGGTTTGGGGGAGAGTGGAACCGCGAATTTTTAGGAGGGGTCTATATATAGACATAGAGGGAGCTAGGAGAGTCCAAATGAGGAGCGATTTTCGGCCACGCGATCGTGATCGAACGCTCTAGATGATGGAGAGGGTTTTGGTGGGTTTTGGGCCAAAATGGAGGGGTTTGGGCTGCAACACACACGAGGCCTTTTCGGTCCCTCGGTTAACCGTTGGAGCATCAAATGAAGTCCAAATGGTACGAAACTTGACAGGTGGTCTAGTGGTAGTAAACCAAGGCCGCTTGGCAAGTCTTGGTCCAATACGGAAATGTTTAAGCCCCACACATGAAAGAAAGGTAGAAATGACCACCGGAGGAGAACGAAGCGCCGGAATGCAAAACGGACAATGGGGAAAATGCTCGAATGCATGAGATGAACACATATGCAAATGAAATGGACATGATGACATGATATGAGATGCATGACAACGAAAACAACACACGGAGACAAAAACCCGAACCCGAGAAAATAAAATAACTTAACGCCGGAAACAACAAGAGTTGGATTATATATTGGGAAAATCATATCCGGGGTGTTACAACACTCCACCACTACGAAAGGATCTCGTCCCGAGATCTAGGACTGAAAGAACGCAGGGTATTAAGAACGGAGGTGAGCCTCGCGTTCCCAGGTAGCTTCACGGTCAGAATGGTGTCACCGCTTGACTTTGAGGAATTTGATTGACTTGTTGCGAGTCTTGCGTTCAGTCTCTTCAAGAATAGCAACGGGGTGCTCACGATAAGAGAGATCTTCTTGGAGCTCAATGTCCTCGAAGTTGAAGGTGCGGTCCGGAGTCTTGAAGCACTTTCGAAGCTGAGAGACATGGAACACTTCATGAACATTTGCAAAGTTTGAAGGATGCTCGAGTTGATAGGCGAGACCTCCTCTCTTGCTGACGATCTTGAAAGGTCCCACGTATCTGGGGGCAAGCTTCCCTTTGATACCGAAGCGACGAGTACCATTCATAGGAGAGACACGGAGGTAAACATGATCTCCGATCTCGAAAGCCAAATCACGGTGCTTACTATCATAGTAGCTCTTCTGGCGGGATTGGGCTGCTTTGAGGTTATCTCGAATGACTTTGCACATCTCATCTGCCTCTATGATTAAGTCATTTCCCAGAAGTTGACGTTCACCGGTTTCAGACCAGTTGAGAGGGGTATGGCACTTCCTGCTATATAGAATTTCGAATGGGGCCTTGCCCGAACTTGCTTGAAAACTGTTGTTGTAGGAGAATTCAGCAGAAGGAAGACAATCCTCCCACTTCATGCCGAAGGAGATCACACAAGCCCTGAGCATATCTTCAAGAATCTGGTTGACATGCTCGACTTGACCGCTAGTTTGAGGATGGAAAGCTGTGCTGAAGCGGATGTTGGTGCCCATGGCCTTCTGGAAAGATTCCCAAAACTTGGAGGTAAAGATGCTGCCACGGTCTGAGGAGATCACTTGTGGAATACCGTGCAGAGAGACAATTCGAGAGGTATAGAGTTCCGCCAATTGAGCTGCAGTGATTGACTCTTTGATAGGAAGAAAATGAGCCACTTTAGTGAGTTTGTCGATGACAACGAATATAGCATCATTGCCACGTTTGGACTTTGGAAACCCAGTCAAGAAGTCCATCTCAATGTGGTCAAACTTCCGTTCTAGAATGGCAAGAGGTTGGAGGAGACGAGCTGGCCTTTGGTGTTCTGCCTTCATTCACGAACTGAGCAATCTCGCGCTTTATTCGAGTCCACCAATAAGCCTGCTTGAGGTCCTGATACATCTTCGTGCTCCTAGGGTGGATGGAGAGGAGAGAATTGTGAGCCTCGTTCATGATCACTTTACGGAGGTCACCTTTGGGCACAACAATACGATCCTCGAAGAAGAGAGTATCCTTGTCATCAAGGCGGTAGCACTTGTACTTGGGTTGACTCTTGGCAATCCCAATCTTCACCTTTTTTACCATAGCATCAAGAAGCTGAGCTTGGCGAATCTGGTCTTCCAAGGTAGGAGACACTTGAAGGTTGGCGAGGAAACCTTGAGGAACAACTTGCAGATTAAGTTTGCGGAAAGCTTCACAAAGCTCGAGTTGATAAGGCTTGAGAATCAGACTGTTGCAATAAGCCTTCCTGCTCAATGCGTCAGCAAGCACATTGGCCTTGCCTGGAGTATACTCGATACTCGGATTATACTCTTGAATCATTTCGACCCATCGAGTTTGCCTAAGGTTGAGATTAGGCTGAGTGAAGATGTACTTGAGACTCTTGTGGTCAGTGAAGATGTCCACTTTTCTTCCCAATAAGAGATGTCTCCAAGTCAAAAGGGCATGCACAACTGCCGCCAACTCGAGATCATGAGTGGGGTAGTTCTTCTCATTGGGCTTCAACTGGCGAGAGGTATAATCCACAACTTTCTTTTCTTGCATCGACACTGCGCCAAGACCTTGGAGAGAGGCATCGCAAAAGACCTTGTACGGCTTGGATTCATCAGGGGGAGTCAGAACTGGAGTGGTGACCAATTTCTCTTTCAAAGTGTTGAAAGCAATGTCACACTCCGGAGACCAAACGTACTTGACGTGCTTCTGGAGAAGATTTGAGAGTGGCTTCGCGATCGTAGAAAAGTTTTCAACGAATCTTCGACAATAGCTTGCGAGACCGAGGAAGCTACGGAGTTGCTTCACGTTCTGAGGTGGTTCCCAATTCACAATTGCAGACACCTTCTCAGGATTCACCGCAATGCCTTGGCAGAGATGATATGACCAAGATAAAGAACCTCATCGAGCCAAAATTCGCACTTGGAGAACTTGGCGTAGAACTTGTGTTCCCTAAGCTTATCGAGTACCAAACGCAAGTGCTTGGAATGATCTTCCTTGTTCTTCGAAAATACCAGAATGTCGTCGAGATAGACCAAAACAAAGTCATTGGTGTAGGCGTTGAAGATGAAGTTCATCCTGCGAGAGAAAGTCGGAGGAGCGTTGACGAGGCCAAAAGACATGACAGTGTATTCATATGAACCAAAGCTTGTCCTGAAAGCCGTCTTGGGAATATCTTGCTCGCGGATTCGAATCTGATGATAACCCATACAGAGATCAAGCTTGGATAATACTTGGGCACCTTTGAGTTGTTCGAACAGCTCATTGATGTTGGGAAGTGGGTATTTGTTCTTGATGGTCTTCTTGTTCAATGGACGGTAATCAACACAAAGTCGGTCCGTTCCATCCTTCTTCTTCACAAAAAGAACACCACAACCCCACGGAGAAGAACTAGGCCGGATGAGACCCATTCTCTCTTAAATATCGAGTTGCTTCTTCAGCTCCTTCAACTCTTCAGGTCCGAGCTTATATGGACGCTTGCAAACCGGTTCCGTGCTAGTCTCAAGATCGATGACGAATTCAACTGGCCGGTGCGGAGGCATTCCTGGAAGCTCTTCTGGAAAGACGTCTTGATATACGCAAACGACTGGAATCTGCGAGATAGCATCCAGTTCACCCTTCTCATTGAGATAAAATAGATGGATGGTATCATCACGAGCGGCAAAGACAATTACATCCTCAGGCGAATGAGTCAATTGAATCTGCCTTGCAGCACAATCAAGATGCGCCTTGTGTTTAGAAAGCCAATCCATTCCGAGAATAAGATCAATATCTGAGTTGCCAAGAACCCCCGGAGAAGAAAGAAACTTGTAGTCGCCCAACGTGATAGAAATATCGGGAGCAACCAAACTAGAAGTCAAAAGCTTGCCGGGAGAAACAACTTGCATGACTTTGGGCATGACCTCTGTATCAACATTGTGCTTCGATGCAAAAGGGCATGACAAGAAAGAATGCAATGCACCAGTATCAAAAAGTACTTTTGCAGGAACATCGTTAACAGGAAGGTTACCCATGATGACATCTGACGAGTCCTCTGCCTGAGCTGCATTCATAAAGTTTACCTTGGCGTGCTTGGGGTTATGCTTGACCACAACTGTACTTGCCGATCTCACAGGAGGAGGAGGAGGAAGACGCCTCTGATTGAAGCATTTGTTGGCATAGTGACCCTTCTGTTGGCACTTGTTGCACGTGACCTCTGAAAGCGGACGGTGATACGGAGCACTCGATCTTGGAGCTTGAGACGAAGTCTTGTTCGAAAGCCGGGGGTGGGGGGGGGGGAAAGATCCACTGCCACCTTTGCTCTTCTACTGATACGGCTGACGGAACGGAGGAGGAGGAAGCCAATACTTCTGCTGCTTGGCCACTTGAGTAGAGGAATAAGGAGTAGTGTCTCTGACTCGCTTCTTGGAAGCATCACACCTTAGTTGAGCGGCCTCTTGCTTCAATGCCATGTTGTAGAACTCATCATACCTCAAGGGCTCAAAGAGAACAAGAGCTAGCTGAATTTCTTCTCTAAGACCACCCCTGAACTGGTATATCATGCTCTTCTCGTCGGGGACGTCCTGCTTAGCAAAGCGGGCGAGCTTCTGAAACAACTTGTTGTAGCGATAGACAGACAAAGAGCCTTGCTTCAGGTTGCATAATTCCTCACGCTTACTTTCAACCACACTCTAAGGCATATGATGAGCTTTGAAGTGTTGACGGAATTCATCCCAGGTAATCACACGGCCTCCTCTGGAATCCTTGTACTGCTGGAACCATTCTACAGCTTGATCTTTGAGTTGGAAGGAAGCGAACTTGACGAAGTCCTCAGGCCTGACGTTACTGCACTCGAAATGCTTGCACAGATCCACGAGCCAATCGTCAGCATCAGTTGCCTCAACACAATTGCTGAAAGTCTTTGGCCCGTTAGCAAGGAACTGGTTGAGTGTAGCAAAGTGATTCTGATTGTTGCCTTGGTTGCCTTGGTTCGCTTGATTGCGCTCTTGAAGAATTTGCATGATCAACTGTGTGTTTGCATTGGTGCGGCCATCACAGCTTGCCATGCCTCTGGAGGAGGAGGAGGTGGTGGCGGATCCTGATTCTGATTCTGATTGGTGCTCTTAGTGGGAGCCATCCTGAAGAGGGTGACAACCGTTAGCACATTGACAGATAAAAAGAAGCTGAATCAAACGGGTTGAAATTGCAACATATAGTCTTCACATCCGAACAAAATGAACGAATGTATTCCACTTGAAATGGTCACATCTCCATAAATTGAGAATCCACTTAGAATTTAGGTAGAGGAATAAATCAACAAGGTACGGATCAAAAACGAATACTCGGTAAGAAATCCCAATCTCAAACCAAATATCCGTGGAAGAAGAACTAGAGATACAAGAATTCCCACCTATGGAACTCCCGAACCTTTCCGGTTATGCAATCAGGTGTTGGGGATACAGGGGAAGCATAATATCTCACCCAAATCTAGCAATTCCTACATCCAGCTGTATCCATCCTTCAACACATAACCAAGAAAAACTTCGGAAACCATCTACCTCAATGTAACATCCCAAATATTCAATTTGGAATGTTATACACTAGATCATCATGCATACCATATTTTTCTTGCATTTTGGTTGATCCTAGAAATTTCACGCAACTCAAGGACCCTCGGAGAGAGTTGGAGATTTCGTTATTTTCATATTTGAGAGTTTTCTCGAATTTTGAAAATAGGATCATTTGATTTATTTATTTTATCTTCAATAATTTTTCCGGTGTCAAAATATATGAGAGAGGGAATAATATGACTTTCCCAAATTTAGGAAAAATGAAGATATAATAAATAGATCAATTTTTTTTCCGGTGTTTATCTGCATTTTATTTGGATAGGGAAAAATGTGCGTTTTCAAAAATTGCATTTTAGGTCCGGAGAAAAGTTCATTTTGTTCGGCTCATTTTTAGGAGTCGAGGAAAATTTACTTTATTAGTTTTGGAGTCAGGTAGATTTTGTTTTTCTTTGTTTTTCCGAGCGCGGAACCGTTTAAAAAAAATCAAAGTCCAGCGCCTTGGGCCAAAGGCCCAGCCGGCCAAGGCCATCGCTAGCCGCGCGCCAGGCGCAAGCGCAGGAGGCCGCCGCCGCCTCTTGTTTCTACCGAATCCTAGTAGGACTTTTGTCCTACTTCCGTATATTCCTTTTCTATTTCTAGATCTTTTCCTTTCCTTTTTTTTATTTTCCTATTCCTAGTCTAATTCTTGTCCCCTACCCCAAGTAAACTCCCCCCTCCCCAATATAAATACCCAAGCACCCCCCCTCTAAATCATCAAACCCAAAGCCTAGAGCTACACCACACCCCGCACCACGCCGCCCTAAGCCGGCGCCCGCGCCCTGCGTCACCGCCGCCGCCGCACCTTGCCCACGCCACCGCCCCACGCCCACGCCGCCGGAGCCCCTCGTCGGAGACCTCGCTGGAGGTAGCCCCACGCTATATTCTTTTTCTCGGATCGTTTTCTTCTAATCGTTCCAATTCTTTTCTTCTCTAAACCGTTCCGGTTTTCTAGATCAGTTTTACGTTCGGTTTTCTTCTCCGAAACCCTAGATTGGATTCGTTTTCTTCTCCGATTTAGTTGCCTTTGGACCGTTCGCCGGACCATTCGTCCTAACGAACGTGATCACCGGATTCTTCTAGGTTAACGACGTTCGTTCATTTAACCGTTCTTCTTTTTCTTTTCGTCGGATTTATTCCGCGATCGCGATCTCAGATCCGATCTTCTTTCTAGTCTTTCTTTTCGCTCGTTTATCGGAATCAGGTGATTCAAGCGCCTGGAGTTTCGTCTCGAAACCGCCGTTCCGTCTAATCAACTTGAACAAGCTTTTGCTACAGTAAAATTTTGACCTAGATTCAACTTGCTAGAACTGAGTTGTTTTCTTCCGCCGTTTGTTTTTCGTTCTTTCTTTGCAACCGGAGTTCTTAAGTTGAACTACTTGGTTCGATCTCTTGTTCGAGTTTTATCTGTGCATTAGATGAGTACTTATTGTATGCTTGTTGTTTGTCTGCGATAGATTACCCGGATTGCGCTGCTTGTTACTTCGAAACCCTAGGACTCGCGGATCATCAGCAAGGCAAGTAACACTTTGATCATACCTTTTCTACAACCCATGTTTTATTGCATTAGATCAATCCTCACACATTGCATGATTAGGATCTAATTAAATTGTGGGATGGGAAGTAGATGAGGTAGTACCTATTACCTGTATTATTATGAAACCTTTGGGAGTTACTTCTACGTTTGCTTATTATGCCATGCTATGCTAGTAGACGTGGATTGGGTGAGTGATATCCATGACAGATGTGAGATTGATAATTTTAATGGTTTATCTAAGGTGGCAACTTAAACACACATCTGGGTGGATTGAGGCACCTGATGTCTATCAGAACTTGCCTGTTTTTTTGGACCGCCACCCAGGCTCAAAGGGATCATAAGATCTTTCATGCTAGAAACTTCTTTGTGCAGCCACATGCTACTATGGGCTCTGGCATAGTTGACTAAGTTGTGCGAACTCTTATGGGGTAGACTAGCAGATGTAGGGGATGTAGGTGTACCGGTCTACCCCACAAGTAAGGTGCTAGTGCTTCTGAAAGACTATGTCTCGGTCATCCGTTTCTCAAACACCATGTAGTGCGAGAAAACAAACGGAGGCGATCGAGTCATGTGGGGAAAAGTGCGCAAACCTCTGCAGAGTGTACAAACTAATCACGATTAGCCGTGTCCCCGGTTATGGACAACTTGAGTATCTAGTACTTGAATATCGAGTGAATCTTAACATGTTACCTCTAATTAATGTTATTGGGTTATAATTATTTTTAATTGGGATTGAGCATGCTGTCAACCATTCTCAATGTTTCACAACCACCACGATAGTTAAATAAACTTATTCCTTTGCAGTAGGGAAAAACTGGCTTTACGCAAAACTGTAACCATAGAGCTTTCCACCAGCCATATATGCATATAGTATAGCTGTTTCATTCCATTACTCTCTATATGTTACTTTGCCAGCATATTCCATGTGCTGACCCGTTTTCGGGCTGCAACTTCTCATGTTGCAGACTTTTCAGACGACGAGTAAAGAGCTTTTAGGTCGTGGCCCTATACTCAGTGATGCCGCTGGAGTTGATGGACCCATTTATCTTCCGAGTCTTCCGTTGTTATCGATATTAGATGGCCTTCAGCCATATTTATTGTAATGAGTTCTTTTTCAGCCATCGATGTAATAAGTGTGTGATTGCAACTCTGCTATAAAACCTCGATGTACTGTGTGGTGTCAGCATTACTGATCCAGGGATGACACCGTAGCACAGTAGACGTGATCCATTCGGGTCAGGTCGCTACAGAGATGGTATCAGAGCACAAGCTGACTGTAGGACACGACCACTAAGTTAAAGCCATAGATCACCCTTCTCTTCTCATTTTCTAACTCCTCATCTTTTCTACTCTATTAGGATGACGCACGCGAAGATTAAGTACGCTCAACCGGATGAAGGCACACCTTTTGGATTTCACCTGAAGGAAGTCAGCAAGTACCTGAACATTGGATTACCAAGCTTCACGGGAACCTTCAACGCCACTCTGCCTGAAGAGGAGCGCTGGAAGATTCAAGCTCACGTTCCGGGAAGGACATTCGCGCCAATCACGAAGCCCATAGATAGTGTTTTCAATGCACCAACCTGGAGTCGAGGAAGGAGCATGGCAGCTCATATCACCATAGGACGCATTGGAGAAGTTTATCAAGAAGACCTCAAGGACACTATCTACCAGATTTGCGGACGCCGAGATGAACAATGGGAGTTAGTCAGCACCAAGAAGGATAGATCCATTGCAGCATTCATCCAGGAGTTAAACCAGCACATTCGACGCCACGAGAACCAGATGTGCAATGATATGATAGAGTTGAAGAATGCAAAGACAAGGATCATCGAGCTAGAAGGAGAACTGAAGTCTACACGCAAGGACTACATGGACGAGATCGTAGCTCTAGCAAGGCACAATTGCGATCTTAAGCAGGAGATTGAAGAACTCAAGAGGAAGTTAGCATCCAAGGAAGAAGACGAGTACGTCGCATGTCCGGACAACTACATCATCATCGACGACACCGATTCGGATCCAAGTGAACCCGACTTTGAAGACGAAGCTGGAGCAGATATCATGGAGTCTTCCACCGGTTCAAATTTCTAGATGACCACCAGATAGTAGTAGTATTCCCCCATGTAAACACAATATAGTCGAGCACTTTTGCGATAGATAGACCGATTGTAAGCCCTTGTTTGATTGAATGAAGTGATTTTGTGTGCATTTGCCTCATGTGCATATGGGTAGTGTTTTCCATTTAGACCCCTCTATTCTTAATTCTCGTCTTTTCTAAACCCTTAGATGCCTCCGAGGCGTGAATATGGATTTCCACCGGAGCTCACTCAATTGATCCAGCAGCAGAATCAATTGATGCAGATGTTAGTTCAGAACCAACAGAACAACAACAACAACCCACCACCACCACCACCTGTTGACCACTTAGCCCGTTTCCTTAGGCTGAACCCGCCGGTGTTTTCCAGTAGCACCGAGCCAATAGTAGCAGACGATTGGCTCCGTAAGATAGGAAGGGAGTTGACCACTGCAGGATGCACGGACGGTGAGAAAGTGAAGTTTTCCGCACACCAGCTTGACGGACCCGCGGCGGCATGGTGGGAGAATTTCACAGCCACTTACCCAGTTGACACTATCACATGGGATCAGTTTCAGCAAGCTTTCCGCACTGCCATGTTTCAGCAGGAGCTATGGCCATAAAGAAGCGTGAGTTTCGCAACTTACACCAAGGAGGAAGGACTGTTGGCCAGTATGTGGAGGAGTTTAGTAAGCTAGCCCGTTATGCCCCAGATGACGTTGCTACGGATGCAGCTAAGCAGGAGAAGTTTCTGGAAGGACTGAATGATGAACTAAGCATGCAGTTGATTGTAGCGAGTTTCAACAACTACCAGGAGTTGGTAGATCGTGCCATCATGACTGAAGGGAAGCAACAGCAGATTGAGAACCGTAAGAGGAAGTATGGACAGGGGAAGTATAACTCTGGAGCCCAGCAGAAGCCCCGTTTTACCCCTAAACCGGGATTTCAGTTTCAGCATACCCACGGAGGAGGTAGTTCGCACAACCATAATGGCCACAAGATTGGTAATGGGAATCGAGGAAGCAACGGCCAGAACCGGACCACCCCATCGACCCCAACCAAGAGAGACCTGAGTCAAGTCACCTGTTTCAAGTGTCCGAAGACCGGACATTATGCCAATGAATGTCCCGAAGGCCAGAATGGAAATGGCAATGGAAGCTCTGGGAAGAAGCCGAACCCTTTCAATAGGGGACAGGTGAACCACGTTAATGTGGAGGAGATTGAAGATCAGCCCGATGCAGTAATAGGTAAGTTTTTGGTTAAGTCATTTACTGCACTCGTTCTTTTTGATACTGGTGCATCACATTCATACATATCAAGGGGATTTGTGGAAAAGTATAGCCTGCCCACTAGGATTCTTAAAACACCTATGCTAGTAAGCTCGCTAGGAGCAGAATACATGGCCAGACAAGGATGTTTCCAAGTACCATTGAGTATAGGAAGGCATGTATTCCCAACGGATTTAATTATTCTGGAATCCCAAGGGTTGGATGTGATTCTTGGTATGGATTGGCTGTCGATGTATGGAGGAAACATCGATTGCGCCAGTAAGACAATTTTGCTTACCACACCAGAAGGAAGAAGGATCAAGTATGTATCCCGGCATGTGCCAAACAGGACACAAGTGAATCGCCTAACAGGAGTTGTGCAGGAGGAAGTACCAGTGGTAAAGGATTTTCCTGATGTATTTCCTGAGGAATTGCCAGGCATGCCACCGGATAGAGACATTGAGTTTTTGATTGAGTTATTGCCAGGTACAGGCCCAATATCGAAGCGACCGTATCGGATGCCAGCAAAGGATTTGGTGGAAATTAAGAATCAGATTAAGGAGTTATTGGATAAAGGTTACATTCGCCCAAGTTCTTCGCCTTAGGGATCACCCGTACTTCTAGTGGAAAAGAAGGATGGATCATTAAGGATGGTTGTAGATTATCGGGGATTGAATGAAGTAACCATCAAGAATAAGTACCCACTGCCAATGATCAACGATCTGTTTGATCAATTGCAAGGAGCTAAAGTGTTTTCCAAGATCGATTTGTGATCAGGGCACCATCAGTTGAAGATTCGAGAGCAGGACATACCTAAGACAGCATTCACCACAAGATATGGACTGTATGAGTATACCGTTATGTCATTTGGATTAACTAACGCACCTGCCTATTTTATGAACCTGATGAACAAAGTGTTTATGGAGTTTTTGGATAAGTTCGTCGTAGTGTTCATTGATGACATCCTAGTTTATTCGAAGAATGAAGAGGAGCATAAGGAACATTTGCGTTTGGTTTTGGAGAAACTAAGGGAACATCAGTTATACGCCAAATTCAGCAAATGTGAGTTTTGGTTGAAGGAAGTTGGATTCCTCAGACACGTTATATCCGGAGAAGGTATAGCAGTTAACCCCAAAAAGGTTGAGACCATAACCGAATGGGAAGCACCAACAACAGTTGGAGAGATCCGGAGTTTTCTTGGACTCGCAGGATACTACCGGAGATTCATTGAGAACTTTTCAAAGATTGCAAAGCCTATGACTGAATTGTTGAAGAAGGATACTAAGTTCAAATGGACTGAGGAGTGTGAGGCTAGTTTCCAGGAGTTGAAGAAACGTTTGGTTACCTCACCAGTATTGATTTTGCCAGATCAGACCAAGGATTATGAGGTGTACTGCGACGCTTCACGTCGAGGACTTGGAGCAGTGCTTATGCAGGAAGGAAGAGTTGTTTCGTATGCTTCACGACAACTGAAGCCTCATGAGTTGAATTATGCCACGCATGATTTGGAGTTAGCAGCCGTAGTGCATGCATTGAAGACGTGGAGACATTTCCTCATTGGAAATCATTGTGAGGTGTACACGGATCATAAGAGTTTGAAGTACATTTTCACTCTGAAGGAGTTGAACCTCCGACAAAGGAGATGGTTGGAGCTCATCAAGGATTATGACATGAGATTGCATTACCATCCCGGAAAGGCTAATGTAGTAGCTGACGCATTGAGCCGTAAGAGCCATGTCAATACCCTAGTGACGGGGAAAATACCAAAGGAATTAGCAGAAAACCTTCGTTAGCTATGTTTGGAAATAGTTCCGAGAGGCTATGTAGCAGCATTGGAGATTCAGTAACCATTGATGGATAAGATCAGAGAAGCTCAGAAATCTGACAAGGAGATTGCTGCTATAAAAGAGAAATTGAGCGAAGGAAAAGTAAAGGGATTTCGTGAGGATGAGCACGATACCTTATGGTTTGAAGACCGTGTTTATGTGCCCAATGACCCGGAGATCAGGAAGTTGATTTTGCAAGAGGCACAGATTCACCATATTCGATTCACCCAGGGAATACCAAGATGTATTTGGATTTAAAGGAAACATTCTGGTGGACCGGAATGAAGAAGGATATTGCAGCATATGTAGCAGTTTGTGACGTATGTCAGAGAGTAAAGGCAGAACATCAAAAGCCAGCAGGATTGTTACAACCATTGCCAATACCCGAATGGAAGTGGGATAAGATAGGCATGGATTTTATCACAGGACTACCCAGGACGAAAGCAGGATATGACTCGATATGGGTAGTAGTTGATCGTTTGACGAAGGTAGCACATTTCATTCCAGTTAAGACCACTTACACCAGTGCTAAGTTGGCAAAGATATACATGACTAGAATCGTTTGTTTGCATGGAGTTCTGAGGAGTATCGTATCAGATAGAGGAACCCAATTTGCCTCAAAGTTTTGGAATCAGTTGCATGAAACTTTAGGAACCAGACAAGAGTTCAGCACAGCTTTTCACCCACAGACGGATGGACAGACCAAGAGAGTCAATCAGATTTTGGAAGATATGCTGAGAGCTTGTGCACTAGATTATGGATCTAGTTGGGACGATAACTTGCCATATGCAGAGTTTTCTTATAACAACAGTTACCAAACCAGTTTGAAGATGGCCCCTTTCGAAGCTTTATACGGAAGGAGGTGCAGGACACCGTTGTCATGGAACGAAGTTGGAGACCAACAATTCTTTGGACCAGATTTGATTAAGGAGTCTGAACGGAAAGTTAAGTTGATTCGCGATAGGCTCAAGGTAGCCCAGTCCAGGCAGAAGAGCTACGCAGATTCAAAACGCAAGGAGATAGTTTACGAAACTGGAGACAGAGTTTATCTCCGAGTATCCCCACTTCGAGGAGTTAAGCGTTTTGGAGTTAAGGGAAAGTTAGCACCGCGTTTCGTTGGACCGTTTAAGATCTTGAAACATATGGGAGAAGTCGCTTATAAGTTGGAATTACCAGAAGGACTGTCAGGAGTTCATGATGTATTCCATGTTTCTCAGCTGAAGAAATGTCACGCCGAGATGGCGGAGATACCGCTAACGGATACCGTACTGCTTGAAGCGATTCAGTTAAAGGATGACCTAACATATGAGGAGAAGCCAGTCAAGATTCTCGAGTTTGCCAGTAGAGTTACTCGCAGCAAGGTTATCAAGTTTTGCAAAGTTCAGTGGAACCACCACACAGAGAATGAAGCCACCTGGGAAAGAGAGAGGAAGATTTGCTCAAGGACCACCCTCACCTATTTTCTAGCCAACCCGAATCTCGAGGGCGAGATTCATCTTAAGGGGGGTAGGTTTGTAACATCCCAAATTTTTAATTTGGAATGTTATACACTAGATCATCATGCATACAATATTTTTCTTGCATTTTGGTTGATCCTAGAAATTTCACACAACTCAAGGACCCTCGGAGAGAGTTGGAGATTTCGTTATTTTCATATTTGAGAGTTTTCTCGAATTTTGAAAATAGGATCATCTGATTTATTTATTTTATCTTCAATAATTTTTCCGGTGTCAAAATATATGAGAGAGGGAATAATATGACTTTCCCAAATTTAGGAAAAATGAAGATATAATAAATAGATCAATTTTTGTTTTCCGGTGTTTATTTGCATTTTATTTGGATAGGGAAAAATGCGCGTTTTCAAAAATTGCATTTTAGGTCCGGAGAAAAGTTCATTTTGTTCGGCTCATTTTTAGGAGTCGATGAAAATTTACTTTATTAGTTTTGGAGTCAGGTAGATTTTGTTTTTCTGTGTTTTTCCGAGCGCGGAACCGTTTAAAAAAATAAAAAATCAAAGTCCAGCGCCTTGGGCCAAAGGCCCAGCCGGCCAAGGCCATCGCTAGCAGCGCGCCAGGCGCAGGTGCAGGAGGCCGCCGCCGCCTCTTGTTTCTATCGAATCCTAGTAGGACTTTTGTCCTACTTCCGTATATTCCTTTTCTATTTCTAGATCTTTTCCTTTCCTTTTTTTTTCTTTTCCTATTCCTAGTCTAATTCTTGTCCCCTACCCCAAGTAAACTCCCCCCCTCCCCAATATAAATACCCAAGCACCCCCCCCCTCTAAATCATCAAACCCAAAGCCTAGAGCTACACCACACCCTGCGCCGCGCCGCCCTAAGCCGCCGCCCGCGCCCTGCGTCACCGCCGCCGCCGCACCTTGCCCACGCCGCCGCCCCACGCCCACGCCGCCGGAGCCCCTCGCCGGAGACCTCGCCGGAGGTAGCCCCGCGCTACATCTATTCTTTTTCTCGGATCGTTTTCTTCTAATCGTTCTGATTCTTTTCTTCTCTAAACCGTTCCAGTTTTCTAGATCGGTTTTACATTCGGTTTTCTTCTCCGAAACCCTAGATCAGATTCGTTTTCTTCTCCGATTTAGTTGCCTTTGGACCGTTCGCCGGACCGTTCGTCCTAACGAACGTGATCACCGGATTCTTCTAGCTAACGACGTTTGTTCGTTTAACCGTTCTTCTTTTTCTTTTCGTCGGATTTATTCCGCGATCGCGATCTCAGATCCGATCTTCTTTCTAGTCTTTCTTTTCGC
>NW_024113345.1:0-10501 GCF_003073215.2 Triticum urartu | reverse complement strand
TTTCAAGTGTTTCAGACTTGTGTTTCATCAAGTAGATATACACATATCTTCTCAAATCATCTATGACGGTCAGAAAACAATGATACCCGCCGTGAGCCTCAACATTCATTGGACCGCATACATCGGTATGTATTATTTCCAATAAGTCAGTGGCTCGCTCCATTGTTCCGGAGAACGGAGTCTTAGTCATCTTGCCCATGAGGCATGGTTCGCAAGCATCAAATGATTCATAATCAAGTGATTCCAAAAGTCCATCGGCATGGAGTTTTTTCATGCGCTTTACACCAATATGACCTAAACGGCAGCGCCACAAATAAGTTGCACTATCATTATTAACTTTGCATCTTTTGGCTTCAATATTTATGAATATGTGTATCACTACGATCGAGATTCAATAAACCATTTACATTGAGTGTATGACCATAAAAGGTTTTTTATTCATGTAAATAGAACAACAATTATTCTTTGACTTAAATGAGTAACCTTATTGCAATAAACATGATCCAATCATATTCATGCTTAACGCAAACACCAAAGAACATTTATTTTAGGTTCAACACTAATCCCGAAGGTAAAAGGAGTGTGCGATGGTGATCTTATCAACCTTGGAATCATTTCCAACACACATCGTCACCTCGCCCTTAACTAGTCTCTGTTTATTTTGCAACTCCCGTTTCGAGTTACTACTCTTAGCAACTGAACTAGTATCAAATATCGAGGGGTTCCTATAAACACTAGTAAAGTACACATAAATAAATGTATATCAAATATACCTTTGTTCATTTTGCCATCCTTCTTATCCGCTAAGTATCTAGGGGTAGTTCCACTTCCAGTGACCATTTTCTTTGCAGTAGAAGCACTCAATTTCAGGCTTGAGTCTAGCTTTGGGTTTCTTCACAGGAGTGACAACTTGTTTGTCATTCTTCTTGAAGTCCCTTTCTATTCTTTTGCCCTTTTTCTTGAAACTAGTGGTCTTGTAAACCATCAACACTTGATGCTCTTTCTTTATTTCTACCTTCGCCAATTTCAACATCGTGAAGAGCTCGGGAATTACTTTCATCATCCCTTGCATATTATAGTTCATCACGAAGTTCTAGTAACTTGGTGATAGTGACTAGAGAACTTTGTCAATTACTATCTTATCTGGAAGATTAACTCCCACTTGATTCAAGCAATTGTAGTACCCAGACAATCTGAGCACATGCTCTTTGGTTGAGCCATTCTTCTCCATTTTGTAGGCAAAGTACTGTCAGAGGTCTCATACCTCTCGACACGGGCATGAGTATGAAATACCAATTTCAACTCTTGGAACATCTTATATGCTCCATGGCGTTCAATTTTGAAGTCCCTGTTCTAAGCCGTAAAGCATGGTGCACTAAACTATCAAGTAGTCATCATACCGAGCTTTGTCAAACATTCATAATGTCTGTATCTGCTCCTGCAATAGGTCTGTCATCTAGCGGTGCATCAAGGACATAATTCTTCTGTGCAGCAATGAGGATAATCCTCAGATCACGGACCAAGTCTGCATCATTGCTACTATCATCTTTCAACTTAGTTTTCTCTAGGAACATATCAAAAATAAACGGGGAGCTACATCGCGAGCTATTGATCTACAACATAGTTATGCAAATACTATCAGGACTAAGTTCATGATAAATTAAAGTTCAATTAATCATATTACTTAAGAACTCCCACTTAGATAGACATCCCTCTAATCATCTAAGTGACCACGTGATCCAAATCAACTAAACCATGTCCGATCATCACGTGAGATGGAGTAGTTTTCAATGGTGAACATCACTATGTTGATCATATCTACTATATGATTCACGCTCGACCTTTCGGTCTCAGTGTTCCGAGGCCATATCTGCATATGCTAGGCTCGTCAAGTTTAACCCGAGTATTCTGCATGTGCAAAAATGGCTTGCACCCGTTGTATGTGAACGTAGAGCTTATCACACCGATCATCATGTGGTGTCTCAGCATGAAGAACTGTCGCAACGGTGCATACTCAGGGAGAACACTTATACCTTGAAATTTTAGTAAGGGATCATCTTATAAAGCTACCGCCGAACCAAGCAAAATAAGATGTATAAAAGATAAACATCACATGCAATCAAAATATGTGACATGATATGGCCATCATCATCTTGTGCCTTTGATCTCCATCTCCAAAGTACCGTCATAATTTCTATCGTCACCGGCATGACACCATGATCTATATCAACGTGCCGTCATATGGTTGTCTCGCCAACTATTGCCTTTTGCAACTATTGCTATCGCATAGCGATAAAGTAAAGCAATTACATGGCACTTGCATCTTATGCAATAAAGAGACAACCATAGGCTCCTGCCAGTTGCCGATAATTTCAAAAACATGATCATCTTATTCAACAATTTATATCTCATCACGTCTTGACCATATCATATCACAACATGCCCTGCAAAAACAAGTTAGATGTCCTCTACTTTGTTGTTGCAAGTTTTACGTGGCTGCTATGGGCTGAGCAAGAACCGTTCTTACCTACTCATCAAAACCACAACGATTTTTCGTCAAGCATGTGTTGTTTTAACCTTCAACAAGGACCGTGCGTAGCCACACTCGATTCAACTAAAGTTGGAGAAACTGACACCCGCCAGCCACCTGTGTGCGAAGCACGTCGGTAGAACTAGTCTCGCGTAAGCGTACGCGTAATGTCGGTGCGGGCCGCTTCATCCAACAATACCGCCGAATCAAAGTATGACAAGCTGGTAAGTAGTATGACTATTATCGCCCACAACTCACTTGTTTCTACTCGGGCATACAACATCTACGCATAAACCTGGCTCTGATGCCACTATTGTGGAACGTAGTAATTTCAAAAAAATTCCTACGCACACGCAAGATCATGGTGATGCATAGCAACGAGAAGGGAGAGTGTTGTCTACGTACCCTCGTAGACCGTAAGCGGAAGCGTTATGACAATGCGGTTGATGTAGTCGTACATCTTTACGATCGACCGATCCTAGCACCGAAGGCACGACACCTCTGCGATCTGCACACGTTCGGCTCGGTGATGTCCCACGAACTCACGATCCAGCAGAGTGTCAGGGAAGAGTTTCGTCAGCACGACGACATGATGACGATGATGATGAAGCTACCAACGCAGAGTTTCGCCTAACCACTACGATGATATGACCGAGGTGGATTATGGTGGAAGGGGGCACCACACACGGCTAAGAGATCAATGATCAACTTGTGTCTATGGGGTGCCCCCTGCCCCCATATATAAAGGAGCAAGGGGAGGGGGCCGGCGGCCTCATAGGGTGCGCCCCAAGGGGGGAATCCTACTACTAGGAGTAGGTTCCCCCTTTCCTAGTCCAACTAGGAGGGGAAGGAAAGAGGAGGAGGGGAGAAGGAAAGAGGGGGCCGACCCCCAAAGCCCTAAACCAATTCTGTTTGGGCCTAGGGGGGCGCACCCACACTTCCTTTGTGCCCTCTATTTCCACTAAGGCCCACGAAGGCCCATTGACCCCCCGGCGAATTCCGGTAACTCTCCGGTACTCCGAAAAATACCCGAATCACTCGGAAACTTTCCGATGTCCGAATATAGCCTTCCAATATATCGATCTTTACATCTCGACCATTTCGAGACTCCTCATCATGTCCCTGATCTTATTCGGTGCTGCGAACAACCTTCGGTACATCAAATCACATAACTCATAATAGAAATCATCATCGAACGTTAAGCGTGCGGACCCTACGGGTTCAAGAACTATGTAGACATGACTGAGACACATCTCCGGTCCATAACCAATAGCGGAACCTGGATCTCATATTGGCTCCCACATATTCTATGAAGATCTTTATCGGTCAAACCGCATAACAGCATACATTGTTCCCTTCGTCACCGGTATGTTACTTGCCCGGGATTCGATCGTCGGTATCTCAATACCTAGTTCAATCTCGTTACTGGCAAGTCTCTTTACTTGTTCCGTAATGCATCATCACACAACTAACTCATTATTCACATTTCTTGCAAGGCTTCTAGTGATGTGCATTACCGAGAGGACCCAGAGATACCTTTCCGACAATCGGAATGACAAATCCTAATCTCGATCTATGCCAACTCAACAAACACCATCGGAGACACCTGTAGTGCATCTTTATAATCACCCAGTTACGTTGTGACGTTTGATAGCACACAAGGTGTTCCTCCGGTATTCGGAAGTTGCATAATCTCATAGTCTGAGGAACATGTATAAGTCATGAAGAAAGCAGTAGCAATGAAACTGTAACGATCATAATGCTAAGCTAACGAATGGGTCTTTTCCATCACATCATTCTCCTAATGATGTGATCCCGTTCATCAAATGACAACACATGTCTATGATTAGGAAACATAACCATCTTTGATAAACGAGCTAGTCAAGTAGAGGCATACTAGGGACACTTTGTTTTGTCTATGTATTCACACATGTACTAAGTTTCCGGTTAATACAATTATAGCATGAATAATAAACATTTATCATGACATGAGGAAATAAACAATAACTTTATTATTGCCTCAAGGGCATATTTCCTTCCACTATCTTGTCCAGCCGCAACTAATACACACATCATGAGGTGATCTATCAGCCAAGGCAATCTATGGTCCTGGTTAGAGAACTCATTGAGGCATTGGAATTTCCTCTTGTAGTGAAAGGTAAGGGTCAAGCTAAACAAGCTAAATGGGAAGCTCCGGCTGTAGGATGGACAAAATAAATGTGGATGCAGCAGTGGATAATATGAAAGGGGGGCAGACGACAGGAGTTGTGGCAAGAGACTATGAAGGCCATTTCATTAGTGCTAAATGTACAAGATATGAAGGTATAGTAGATCCCCTAACTCTGGAGATTTCGGCTTGCCGTGATGGTATGTTGCTGGCACGAGAAACATGGTTCACATCAGTACTGATTGAGGCGGACAGTCTAATTGCAAAACAACTCTAGGATAGGCGATCCCAGGGGAAATCTAACGGGTATCAAATCCTCAAGGAGATGGAAGAAAAATAGTTCCAGTTTTCAAGGGATTTGAGCTTCATAATGTTAGTCGTTCTATTCATTATGTAGCACATTGTTGTGCAAAAGAAGCTCTTTTTCAAGAGAGTGTTGTAAACTACTTTGATGTAATCCCTGGTTTTTCTCAGCTTTAGGTTGAGCTCAGATAGGTTATCGCCGAATGAATAAAATGTTGGGGAGTGGAACTTTAAAAAAATGATATGTGGCATGTGTAAGAAAAATGGAGATTCAGTATGGTGGCCGGCTTGGAAAGATGAAATTTAGGAAGGCATGGCTCATAAGGTCGAGCAACTTAAGAGTAGTAGAGCGGACCAATTGGATGATGAGAATGACAAAAGATGGCCAAACACAGTAGGCCCCAATGCAGGACCTCAAATGCATGCAGTGCGCATCCCAACGCTTAGCTCATGGCTATGATATCAGCTACATACGAAACGCGACAGAAATATGGCACTGGGCAATAAGGCAGTGCCACGTGGCGAGTTCTTACTGGATGGGAGATTGCCGAGTGCCAAACTCGGCCAACAATTAAGCCAGTTCTACTAACGAAGGAACTCGGTAGATATTTTGCCATTGGTTACGTGGCTTATTTCTATTTGTCGTACTCTTGCCGAGGTTTAGCATATTGGAACTCGGCAAACAACAGTGGCCACGTGGCATTTTTTCGGTTAAAGGCCCATCCCGTCCGATGGTGTGATTTCTTAAGTTCTCTGGAAGTGTGAAACTCGACAAACATTATTTAAATATTCACCAAGTTCATGATAGAAAGAACTCAGCAGTATTAATGATTATTGGGCCCCATCCATCCGAGTACTGTGCCCCTAGTTTGGCACTCGGCGAAGATTTTGCCGAGTTTTTTATGGGCTCTGCCAAGTTCCTTTGAAACTCGGCAAATGGGTGATCCTAGTAGTGGATAAACAAGAATATGATTAACTTCAATTTTTCAGATTTCCACTGAACTCAACAAGGTTGGAAATGGACATGAAACACAAATTAACATACTTGTTGCTAGGCAATGCACTGTATGAAGCTGGGCAAGCTAACTCAGTTACTTCAACTTATAAATTACAACCCAAAAACGATATTCTCAATAGCAGAGTACCAATTCAATTAATGGCGTTCGCTTATGCTATTATGGAACACGGAAAACTGGCTACAACATTTGCTCCGGGTATGCAAGATACATCTTAATAAGAACACATACGACATGTTTTATGCCTATAAAGAGTGGCGTTATGCATGCAAGAGCTGTGCCGAGCGGTTCAAACCATGATGGCGACGCAAGCGATGCGAGATGGTTTCGAGCACAAGCACAAGAAAATTGTCCACCGACACTTCAAGAACATTGCTAAAAAAGGCCCTTCGCACAACATAGACATCAACTAGGACATCCTACCTACCCAAGGATGTTTCTTAAAATGGTCACGGGGGTGGGGGGAGGCTCCCCACCTGAATATATTTCAAATCTAGCAGTTTTACAGAGATCACACGTGGTGTCAGGATAGGAACTCATGCCACATACCGGCATGTTCCTTAAGGTTTTCGGACTAAAGCCAATGAGACCATACAATCAGATCATCTAGAATAGCTCTAGCGGAAACCGAAGCATCAAGTTCTAGTGTCTAGGAAACTTTCTTGCTCCGAGCCTCACAAATCTTCTAGAGAATAAGAAGTAACCATGAAACTGTGAACTGAGGTGGGCATGTATCTGGGAGAGTGGTGCTGAAGAGATCTCTATTTATAGGCTCAAAACGCGGTCGAATGCCGATAGCCCTCCAAATCCTACGGGCTGCCAGGCAGGTGAAGAAAGGTGCTCACGGTCTTCCACCGGGTGAGAACATCTTTGACAGACTTCAGTGTCGAGGATGTTCTTCTTATACAGGGTCTTGAGGAGGAAGAACAATGGAAGGAAGAACATATATAGATGCTTTCGACACCGCCGTTCGTGATTCCAGCCAGGATGCTACCCACCACTTCCACGCACACACTTACACATGTGTCCACTGATCAGCGGGCCCAAACATGAAGGAAACCAACTATGGCCCAGTGAACTTGTGGTTGGGTTTCCTTTCTCTCTTGGGCCTGGCGTTGCTCTTCCCTTCATCTACTGATCAACGGGCCCAACACATGAAGGAAACCCACATGGCTCGTCAGTTCACTGACACCCGGCATCCCCTATTTGGGGCGTAGGGCGCGCCCTGGCGAGGTAGCACGTACCCCTCCAGCCTTAGATCCTCCTTTTTTTGGGACGGCCCTTTCACAGATTTCCTCTCCGCCGGTTTTGGGAAGGTTCTAGAACCTTCAACTTGCCGTTTTTTTCCTTTCGTCTTTTCTTTTTTCTTTTCTATTTCCTTTCCTTTTTCTTTCTTCTTCCTTTTCATTTTGCATTTTCATTTTATTTTTTTCCCAATATGGAAACATATTTCTAACTCATCAACATTTTTTCAAATTGTGAGCAGTTTTAAAATCATGAACCTTTTCAAATACATAAACAGTTTTTTGAAATAGGAAACATTTTGAAATTCATGAATGTTCTCTTCAACTGTGAATAGTTTTTGAATTTGTGAACATTTTTTTAAATCATGAACCTTTTTAAATTCATGAATATTTTTTTGAAATAGTACACATATTTTTTCAAATAATAAATTCAAGATTTCATGTGATATCTGAGAGTTTATTGATACACTACGGAGTTGTAGCTCTTAGTTCATCTACTTCAACCCCACCTTATCTTCCCTACGCAACCATGCAACTATCAAGATGCAACGCTAGTAAGCAACAAAAAGTAATATTATTTAGTGACATATGTAGAACTGAGCTATAAAGTTTTCACCAGATAGGTTTCAAATTTTTTTTTTCACAGGATACAAGTACAAAATAGAAAAATATCTTATCACCAAGCCGATAAATCATGGAAAATATATGCCACTTTCATAGATTGCAGAGAGAATTGGTGTAAATTTTATTATTGAATTTGGATCAACACAAATCACCTTAGTTTTCTAAAGAAACATTTGTTGAAGTGTTAAATTACTTCTCTTTTGTGGGTTTGGCCAATATTTCCAAAGTATAGTGATCCTCATGACTCCAAAAAGACTTATGGACGATCCAAAGATTAACTGTGGCAAATCTATACCTATTAATAAAGGGGCTATTGCTTCTAGCGGTACGTCACGAAAATTGTCCCAAATTTACAACATAATACCCACAAATGCCACCTATAAGTGATAAAAAATTGTTTCACACAGAGGAATCCATTGTCTAGGACGGCCCATGCAGTAGGGACCTCCTATACTGCGCTATGCGCACCGGAAGAAAATGCACGCGCCTGTTTGGGTGGGCCCATGTCTGGGCAGCCTGTTTTTTAAACTTCATTTTTTATTTTCTATATTTCCTTTTAGTTTTTGTTTTTTCTACTTTAATTTAGAGTTCATAACAGTTCCAAAAATTAAAAAAGAAGAGAATTTTGGAATAAAATTTTTCATAAATCATAAAATGTTTGTGGATTGCAAAAATATTCATGATTTTGTAAAAAAATGTTTGCTTATTTGAAAAATGTTAGAAATTTCAAAAACAAACGTTTGGGAAATAAAAAATTTCATAATTTTTAAATAGTTCGTGTATTAATATTTTTAGTGAAATTGAATAAAATTTCGCCAATTCAAAATGTTCATCAATGGAAAAATATCCTGAAAATTCAAAACTATTCATTACTTATAAAATAGTTTATTCATTCATTAAATGTTCACTGATTCAAAAAAAGATCGTGCATTTAAGAAAATGTTCGTTAAGTAAAAAAATGTTTATGAATTTAAATAATTGTTCTACCAATTCCCAAAAAAATGTTTTTCGATTCTAGAAATGACCGTCGATTCCTGAAATTTATTTTAAAAAATGTTGACAATTTTTTAAAAATGTTCATAATTTTTTAAAAATGTTTGCAAATAGTGTAATACATTCATTAATTCAAAAAAGTTCTTGATTTAAGAAAATGTTTGAAATTTGTGAAGTGTTCAACAATTTGAAAAATGTTCATTATTTTATATATGTGCATGAGTTTAAAAAAATATTCATGATTTCAAAACTTGCTCTTGATTTCATGAAATTGAGAGTAATAGTGTATCTCGGAGATGCAGCAAAATGTGGTCATGGCCATTAAAATTATGATTTTTTTTCTCCCGTTACAACAAATTGACCTTTTGCTACTAACAATAATATACATATTACTATAACACAAGTACTTTACACGTCATATACCTGTTCAAGAAAATAAAGGATCGATGGAGAGATAGAGATTGAGAGCAAGTCCATGTGAGCCTCAACTATCTTCTTCCTTAATTTTTTAGAGAAAAGGCCAGAGCCCGACTTTATAAATAAAGCCACAAGGCAGCGTCACGAAACCAAACAGGAAAGAAACCAGCTAGCGAGGACAACGCACACAGTGCATGGAGCGAATAGTTTGAGAGTAGCCAAAGAAGGATGGATACAGGCAATTGCCATAAACGGCGTGCAGGCCGGATAGGAGAAAGACCTAAACTCCGCAAACAGCACCACCAGGATTAGACGACAGGATCCTGCCCGGAGATGTGAGATGCCGAAGCCCGAATTTTGTCGATGAGTAGGTCCAGGGCATCCCAATCTACCTCCTTAGTCAATGATCTCCACTGCTGCAATAATATACATGATTTGAAAAGAACGTCGGCAGGCTTAGATGGGAAGATATGCTCAATAGTAAATTTGTTCCTAATGGTCCACAGAGCCCAACATAAGGCTCCCAGGCCGACCCAAAACACCCTCTTGGTGACCCCAACCAAAGTGGCTAGGGTTCGAATATCGAAGAAAGAGGAGGGGTTCCAAGAGACCTGAAGCCAAGATCTGACACAGCACCAAACCAGCTTGGCCAGCACACAATTGAAAAAGATGTGATCAGAGTTCTCCAAGACCCCACAGAGATGAAAAAACTCCGAGCCAGGCCCATTGCGCTTTTTAATCTGGTCAGCAGCCGGAAGGCGACCACAAAAGGCTTGCCAAAGGAAAATTTTAATCTTAGGAGGGACTTTGGACTTCCAAACACACGAGAATCTGGTCGAAGGAGTACCACCAATAAGTCTAGAATAAAGCGACTTAACCGAAAATCTACCTGAGACCGAATGAGGCCAGACCACAGAATCGGCCGACTCCGAGAGCACGGGGAAGAGGGCAGAGAGACTTTGCCAATCTTCCAACTCTTCAGGAGACAAGGCCCGACGAAAAACCAAATCCCAGTTATTAGTCGCCACCTCCGCGATGGAGATACCCGGATTAGGACAATAAGAGAACAAAACCGGAAAGCTCGCAGCAAGGGGGGCATCCCCAGACCACCAGTCCAACCAAAAGCGGACGGCCATCCCATTACCAACATTAAATTTAACATGTTCCAGGAAAATAGGTCTGACTTTGACAAGGGATTTCCAAAATT
>NW_024113344.1:0-9710 GCF_003073215.2 Triticum urartu | reverse complement strand
ACTAGCACATTTAAGTCTAACCCACTTCCTATGCATAGGGATTTTGTGAGCAAACAACTTGTGGGAACAAGAATCAACTTGCATAGGAAGGTAAAACAAGCATAACTTCAAAATTTTAAGCACATAGAGGGGAAACTTGATATTATTGCAATTCCTACAAGAATATATTCCTCCCTCATAATAAATTTCAGTAGCATCATGAATGAATTCAACAATATAACCAGCACCTAAAGCATTCTTTTCATGATCTACATGCATAGAAATTTTATTACTCTCCACACAAGCAAAATTCTTCTCATTAATAGTAGTGGGAGCAAACTCAACAGAGTAACTATCATGGGATTGAAAATTGAAATCAAGATGACAAGTTTCATTGTTATTATTATTATTATTTAAAGGATACGTGTCATCACAATAATCATCATAGATAGGAGGCATGCTTTCATCATAATAAATTTGCTCATCAAAACTTGGGGGACAAAAAATATCATCTTCATCAAACATAGCTTCCCCAAGCTTGTGGCTTTGCATATCATTAGCATCATGGATATTCAAGGAATTAATAATAACAACATTGCAATCATGCTCATCATTCAAATATTTAGTGCCAAACATTTTATAGATTTCTTCTTCTAGCACTTGAGCACAATTATCCTTTCCATCATACTCACGAAAGATATTAAAAAGGTGAAGCGTATGAGACAAACTCAATTCCATTTTTTTATAGTTTTCTTTTATAAACTAAACTAGTGATCAAACAAGAAACTAAAAGACTCGATTTCAAGATCTAAAGATATACCTTAAAGCACTCACCTCCCCGGCAACGGTGCCAGAAAAGAGCTTGATGTCTACTACACAACCTTCTTCTTGTAGACGTTGTTGGGCCTACAAGTGCAGAGGTTTGTAGGACAGTAGCAAATTTCCCTAAAGTGGATGGCCTAAGGTTTATCAATCTGTAGGAGGCGTAGGATGAAGATGGTCTCTCTCAAGCAACCCTGCAACCAAATAACAAAGAGTCTCTTGTGTCCCCAACACACCCAATACAATGGTAAATTGTATAGGTGCACTAGTTCGGCGAAGAGATGGTGATACAAGTGGTATATGGATAGTAGATAATAGTTTTTGTAATCTGAAATTATAAAAACAGCAAGGTAACAAGTGATAAAAGTGAGCATAAACGGTATTGCAATGATAGGAAACAAGGCCTAGGGCTCATACTTTCACTAGTGCAAGTCCTCTCAGCAATAATAGCATAATTGGATCACATAACTATCCCTCAACATGCAACAAAGAGTCACTCCAAAGTCACTAATAGCGGAGAACAAACGAAGAGATTATGGTAGGGTACGAAACCACCTCAAAGTTATTCTTTCCAATCAATCCGTTGGGCTATTCCTATAAGTGTCACAAACAGCCCTAGAGTTCGTACTAGAATAACACCTTAAGACACAAATCAACCAAAACCCTAATGTCACCTAGATACTCCAATGTCACCTCAAGTATCTGTGGGCATGATTATACGATATGCATCACACAATCTCAGATTCATCTATTCGACCAACACATAGGACCTCAAAGAGTGCCCCAAAGTTTCTACCGGAGAATCATGACGAAAACGTGTGCCAACCCCTATGCATAGGTTCATGGGAGGAACCCGCAAGTTGATCACCAAAACATACATCAAGTGAATCACGTGGTATCCCATTGTCACCACAGATACGCACGACAAGACATACATCAAGTGCTCTCAAATCTTTAAAGACTCAATCCGATAAGATAACTTCAAATGGGAAACTCAATCCATTACAAGAGAGTAGAGGGGGGCAGAAAACATCATAGGATCCAAATATAATAGCAAAGCTCGCGATACATCAAGATCGTATCATCTCAAGAACACGAGGGAGAGAGAGAGAGATCAAACACATAGCTACTAGTACATACCCTCAGCCCCGAGGGAGAACTACTCCCTCCTCGTCATGGAGAGCACCGGGATGATGAAGATGGCCACCGGAGAGGCATTCCCCCTCCGGCAAGGTGCCAGAACGGGTCTAGATTGGTTTTCGGTGGCTACGGAGGCTTCTGGCAGCGGAACTCCCGATCTATTGCTCTCCCCGATGTTTTTAGGGTATATGGGATATATATAGGAGGAAGAAGTATGTCAGGGGGTCCACGAGGGGCCCACGAGGGTGGAGGGCGCGCCCAGGGGGGTGGGCGCGCCCCCTACCTCGTGGCCTCCTCGAAGCTTTCCTTACATGCACTTCAAGACTTCTGGGCTTCTTTCCTTCCAAAAATGGGTTCCGTGAAGTTTCAGGTCAATTGGACTCCGTTTGGTTTTCCTTTTCTTCGAAACCCTAAAACAAGGTAAAAACATAAACTGGCACTCGGCTCTGGGTTAATAGGTTAGTCCCAAAAATGATATAAAAGTGTATAATAAAGCCTGTAAACATCCAAAACAGTAGATAATATAGCATGGAGCAATCAAAAATTATAGATACGTTGGAGACGTATCAGCGTGGACTCGACTCCAATCACATAATGATCACGGAGTTCACCAACAACCACAAGCTGGATGCCAAGGACATTGGGGAGGCCATCTTCAAGCTTCATGAGAAAATTGAGTGCCTCCAAGCCCAGATCTATGACCTACAAAACCAAAACTGTGAGTATGAATATAGATTCAAGAGGATGAGTTTGGCTGTAGATTTGAGGATTGTGGAGACTCGATCATCCTTCTATGATGGTGAGCCTATGCCTTGGAAGATGGACGACAAGCCTACATCATCAACAACTCCTTCATCACCACCTCCGAGGAAGGAAACATAAACACATTGGGTATGGGCACTCCCCTTGGCAACTGCCAAGCTTGGGGGAGTGCCCCGGTATCGTATCACCATCACTTTTACCTTTACCATTTTTCTTAGTTCGATCCTTTTGATAATATCTTGATCTAGTAGAGTAAAGTTTTAGTATGATCTAGTTGTGAGTTTTGCTTTATGATCTTCCTATGTAATCGAGTCCGTGAGCTATATATAATAAAGATTAGTGTTGAGTCAAGGGCTTGATTATTTTGCTATGATCTTGATGGAATAAAATAAAAGAGAAGAAATAAAAAGAAATAAAGAGATCATATGGATCTTATGGAGAGTAATGAGCTCACATATAAAGAGTATGATGAGTAAAAGTTGTTGAGAGTTGACAAACACAGTTTTGGTCATCGTTGCAATTAATACAAAGTAATAAAGAAAGAGAGGTTCACATATAAATATACTATCTTGGACATCTTTTATGATTGTGAGCACTCATTAAAGTATGACATGCTAAAGAGTTGAGGTTGGACAAGGAAGACAACATAATGGGTTATGTTTTCTTACATCTGAGATAAATTATATTGTCATGGATCATCCAACATGTTGAGCTTGCCTTTCCCTCTCTTGCTAGCCAATTTCTTTGCACCAAGTAGAGATACTACTTGTGCTTCCAAATATCCTTAAACCCAATTTTGCCATGAGAGTCCACCATATCTACCTATGGATTGAGTAAGATCCATCAAGTAAGTTGCCATCGGTGCAAGCAATAAAAATTGCTCTCTAAATATGTATGACTTATTAGTGTGGAGAAAATAAGCTTTATATGATCTTGTGATATGGAAGAAATAAAAGTGACGGACTGCATAATAAAGGTCCATATCACAAGTGGCAATATAAAGTGACGTTCTTTTGCATTAAGATTTTGTGCATCCAACCATAAAAGCGCATGACAACCTCTGCTTCCCTCTGCGAAGGGACTATCTTTTAATTTTATCTTCCACCTTATATAAGAGTCATGGTGATCTTCACCTTTCCTTTTTACATTTTACCCTTTGGCAAGCACAATGTGTTGATACATATAGCTAATTGGATGTGAGTCTGCATGAGCTATTATTGTTGACATTACCCTTGAGGTAAAATGTTGGGAGGAAAAACTATAAGCCCCTATCTTTCTCTATGTCCGATTAAAACTCCATACCCATAAATATTGCGTGAGTGTTAGCAATTGTGAAAGACTAAATGATAGTTGAGTATGTGGACTTGCTGAAAAGCTCTTATATTGACTCTTTCCTATGTTATGATAAATTGCAATTGCCTCAATGACTGAGATTAGAGTTTGTTAGTTTTCAATGAAGTTTATGATTCATACTTGAAATTGTGATTGAATTGTTACTTTAGCATAAGAGATCATATGACAATATATATAGCTGTTCTAAGAATGATCATGATGCCCTCATGTTCGTATTTTATTTTATCGACCCTCCAAACATGTGGACATATTTTTCGATTTCGGCTTTCGCTTGAGGACAAGCGAGATCTAAGCTTGGGGGAGTTGATACGTCCATTTTGCATCATGCTTTTATATCGATATTTATTGCATTATGGGCTGTTATTACACATTATGTCACAATACTTATGCCTATTCTCTCTTATTTTACAAGGTTTACATGAAGAGGGAGAATGCTGACAGCTGGGATGCTGGGCTGGAAAAGGGGCAAATATTAGAGACCTATTCTACATAGATCCAAAAGTCCTAAAACTACACGGGAGTTATTTCCAGAATATATATAAAATATTGAGCGAAGAAAGTTCCAGAGGGGGGCCACACCCTGGCCACGAGGGTGGGGGCGCGCCCTACCCCCCTGGGCGCGCCTCCCTGCCTCGTGGGCTCCCTGGTGGCCCTCCGATGCCCATCTTCTGCTATATGAGGTCTTTCGTCCGAGGAAAAATAATAAGCAAGCTTTCGGGACGAAACTCCGCCGTCACGAGGCGGAACCTTGGTGGAACCAATCTAGGGCTCTGGCAGAGCTGTTCTGCCGTGGAAACTTCCCTCCGGGAGGGGGAAATCATCGCCATCATCATCACCAACGCTCGTCTCATCGGGAGAGGGCAATCTCCATCAACATCTTCACCAGCACCATCTCCTCTCAAAACCCTAGTTCATCTCTTGTATCCAATTCTTGTCTCCAAGTCCGGGATTGGTACCTGTGGGTTGCTAGTAGTGTTAATTACTCCTTGTAGTTGATGCTAGTTGGTTTATTTGGTGGAAGATCATATGTTCAGATCCTATATGCATATTAATACCCCTCTGATTATGAACATGAATATGCTTTGTGAGTAGTTATGTTTGTTCCTGAGGACATGGGAGAAGTCTTGCTATTAGTAGTCATGTGAATTTGGTATTCGTTCGATATTTTGATGAGATGTATGTTGTCTCTCCTCTAGTGGTGTTATGTGAACGTCGACTACATGACACTTCACCCTTATTTGGGCCTATAGGAAGGAATTGGGAAGTAATAAGTAGATGATGGGTTGGTAGAGTGACAGAAGCTTAAACCCTAGTTTATGTGTTGCTTCATAAGGGGCTGATTTGGATCCATATGTTTCATGCTATGGTTAGGTTTACCTTAATACTTTTGTTGTAGTTGCGGATGCTTGCAATAGAGGTTAATCATAAGTGGGATGCTTGTCCAAGTAAGGACAGCACCCAAGCACCGGTCCACCCACATACCAAATTATCAAAGTACCGAACGCGAATCATATGAACGTGATGAAACCTAGCTTGACGATATACCCATGTGTCCTCGGGAGCGCTTTACATCATATAAGAGTTTGTCCAGGCTTGTCCTTTGCTACAAAAAGGATTGGGCCACCTTGATGCACCTTATTTACTTTTATTACTTGGTACTCGTTACAAATTATCCTATCACAAAAATATCTGGTACCTATTGTTTCAGTGCTTGCAGAGAATACCTTGCTGAAAACCGCTTATCATTTCCTTTTGCTCCTCGTTGGGTTTGACATTCTTACTTATCGAAAGGACTACGATAGATCCCCTATACTTGTGGGTCATCACAGGGGGGGGGGGGGGGCACGCCCTCCACCTGGCCGCCTCCTCATCTCTCCCACTAGGGCCCAATAAGGCCCATTGACTCCCCCGGGGGGGGGGGGGTTCCGGTAACCCCCCGATACTCCGGTAAATGCCTGAACTCATCCGGAACCATTCCGATGTCCAAACATAGCCTTCCAATATATTGATCTTTATGTCTCGACCATTTCGAGACTCCTCATCATGTCCGTGATCACATCCGGGACTCCGAACTACCTTTGGTACATCAAAACACATAAACTCATAATACCGATCGTCATCGAACATTAAGTGTGCGGACCCTACGGGTTCGAGAACTATGTAGACATGACCGAGACTCATCTCCGGTCAATAACAAATAGCGGAACCTGGATGCTCATGTTGGTTCCTACATATTCTATGAAAGTCTTTATCGGTCAAACAGCATAACAACATACGTTGTTCCCTTTGTCATCGGTATGTTACTTGCCCGAGATTCGATCATTGGTATCTCAATACTGCTACCTCTTGAGCTTGCGTTGGATTTCCCCGAAGAGGAAGGGATGATGCAGCAGAGTAGCGTAAGTATATCCCTCAGTTTTTGAGAACCAAGGTATCAATCCAGTAGGAGGCCACGCTCAAGTCCCTCGTACCCGCACAAAACGATAGCTACTCGCAACCAACGCGATTAGGGGTTGTCAATCCCTTCACGGTCACTTACGAGAGTGAGATCTGATAGATATAATATTTTTGGTATTTTTGGTATAAAGATGCAAAGTGAAAAGTAAAAGGCAAAGTAAAAAGCAAAACAAGATTAAAGTGATGGAGATTGATATGATGAGAATAGACCCCGGGGCCATAGGTTTCACTAGTGGCTTCTCTCAAGAGCATAAGTATTCTACGGTGGGTGAACAAATTACTGTTGAGCAATTGACATAATTGAGCATAGTTATGAGAATATCTAGGCATGATCATGTATATAGGCATCACGTCCGTGACAAGTAGACCGAAATGATTCTACATCTACTACTATTACTCCACTCATTGACCACTAGCCAGCATGCATCCAGAGTATTAAGTTAAAAACAGAGTAACGCCTTAAGCAAGATGACATGATGTAGAGAGATAAATTCATGCAATATGAAATAAACCCCATCTTGTTATCCTCGATGGCAACGATGCAATACGTGCCTTGGTGCCCCTTCTGTCACTGGGAAAGGACACCGCAAGATTGAACCCAAAGCTAAGCACTTCTCCCATGGTAAGAACTACCAATCTAGTTGGCCAAACCAAACGGATAATTCGAAGAGACTTGCAAAGATAACCAATCATACATAAAAGAATTCAGAGAAGATTCAGATATTATTCATAGATAGACTTGATCATAAACCCACAATTCATCGATCTCAACAAACACACCGCAAAAAGAAGATTACGTCGAATAGATCTCCACAAGAGAGGGGGAGAACTTTGTATTGAGATCCAAAAAGGGAGAAGAAGCCATCTTGCTACTAACTATGGACCCGAAGGTCTGAGGTAAACTACTCACACTTCATCGGAGAGGCTATGATGATGTAGAAGCCCTCCGTGATGATGACCCTCTCCGGCGGAGCTCCGGAACAGGCCCCAAGATGGGATCTCGTGGATACAGAAAGTTGCGGTGGTGGAATTAGGTTTTTGGCTCCTCGTTCTGATCGTTTGGGGGTACGTAGGTATATATAGGAGGAAGGAGTACGTCGGTGGAGCTCCGAGGGGCCCACGAGGCAGGGGGGCGCGCCCTAGGGGGGGGCGCCCCCCAACCTCGTGACCGCCTCTCTAATGCCTTGGCGTAGGGTCCAAGTCTCCTGGATCACATTCGGTGAGAAAATCACGTTCCCGAAGGTTTCATTCCGTTTGATATTCCGTTTCTTCGAAACACTGAAATTGGCAAAAAACAACAATTCTGGGCTGGGCCTCCGGTTAATAGGTTAGTCCCAAAAATAATATAAAAGTGGAAAATAAAGCCCAATATAGTCCAAAATAGTAGATAATATAGCATGGAGCAATCAAAAATTATAGATACGTTGGAGACGTATCAGGCATCCCCAAGCTTAATTCCTGCTTGTCCTCGAGTAGGTAAATGATAAAAAGAGAATTTTTGATGCGGAGTGCTACTTGGCATAATTTCAATGCAAATCTTCTTAATTGCGGTATGAATATTCAGATTTGAAAGATTCAAGACAAAAGTTTATATTGACATAAAAATAATAATACTTCAAGCATACTAACAAAGCAATTATGTCTTCTCAAAATAACATGGCCAAAGAAAGTTATCCCTACAAAATCATATAGTCTGGCTATGCTCTATCTTCACCACACAAAGTATTTAAATCATGCACAACCCCGATGACAAGCCAAGCAATTGTTTCATACTTTTGGTGTTCTCAAAAATTTTCAATCTTCACGCAATACATGAGTGTGAGCCATGGATATAGCACTATAAGTGGAATAGAATGGTGGTTCTGGAGAAGAAAAAAAGGGAGAAGATAGTCTCACATCAACTAGGCGTATCAACGGGCTATGGAGATGCCCATCAATAGATATCAATGTGAGTGAGTAGGGATTGCCATGCAACGGATGCACTAGAGCTATAAGTATATGAAAGCTCATCAAAAGAAACTAAGTGGGTGTGCATCCAACTTGCTTGCTCATGAAGACCTAAGGCATTTTGAGGAAGCCCATCATTGGAATATACAAGCCAAGTTCTATAATGTAAAATTCCCACTAGTATATGAAAGTGATAACATGAGAGACTCTCTACTATGAAGATCATGGTGCTACTTTGAAGCACAAGTGTGGTAAAAGGATAGTAACATTGTCCCTTCTCTCTTTTTCTCTCATTTTTTATCTATATTTTTTGGGCCTTTTCTCTTTTTTACGGCCTCTTTTCTTTCTCTTTTTTTGGGCTTCTTTGGCCTCTTTTATTTATTTTCCGTCCGGAGTCTCATCCCGACTTGTGGGGGAATCATAGTCTCCATCATCCTTTCCTCATTGGGACAATGCTCTAATAATGATGATCATCACACTTTTATTTTCCTTACAACTCAACAATCACAACTCGATACTTATAACAAAATATGACTCTATATGAATGCCTCCGGCGGTGTACCGGGATATGCAATATGACAATGATGGAGTGTGTCATAATAAACGGAACTGTGGAAAGTTGCCTGGCAATATATCTCGGAATGGCTATGTTAATGCCATAATAGGTAGGTATGGTGGCTGTTTTGAGGAAGGTATATGGTAGGTGTATGATACCGGTGAAAAGTGCGCGGTATTAGAGAGGCTAGCAAAGGTGCAAGGGTGAGAGTGCGTATAATCCATGGACTCAACATTGGTCATAAAGAACTCATATACTTATTGCAAAAATCTAGAAGTTATCAAAGCAAAGTATTATGCGCATGCTCCTAGGGGGATAGATTGGTAGGAAAAGGCCATCACTCGTCCCCGACCGCCACTCATAAGGAAGACAATAAATAAATAAATCATGCTCTGACTTCATCACATAATGGTTCACCATACGTGCATGCTACGGGAATCACAAACTTTAACACAAGTATTCTTTGAATTCACAACTACTCAACTAGCATGACTCTAATATTATCACCTCCATATCTCAAAACAATTATCATGCTTCAATCTTTTCGTAGTATTCAACACACTCAAAATAAAGTTTCACAAATCTTGAATACCAAGCATATTATTATTAAGTAAATTACCATGCTATTAAGAGACTCTCAAAATAATTTAAGTGAAGCATGAGAGATCACTAGTTTCTTTAAAAAAAATCCACC
>NW_024113343.1:0-16118 GCF_003073215.2 Triticum urartu | reverse complement strand
CAACATGACTGTGACAGCATTAAGGTGCGAGGGAAGGGAAGAGGTCATATGCATTCTCAGAAGGTTTTGAAGATTAATCAGTTTAGAAGACATTGACCTCATCGTGCGAAGACATTCACTCATAGATAAGAAGTTGGTTCCAGATTTGTACGAACCCACAGATCAGTACAAGTGAGGAATCTAACTACTTCATGAAGCACAAGTGAATATACTAGGCATGTTATGAGATGCAGATTGAGAGATCTAACTTGTGTGAAGATAAACTTCTTATGGTAGAAAGTGACAGAACCATGAGATCAAAAGGGGCTGTAAAAAGAAGTTTTATTTACCACACTTGGAACTGCTAGACGGAAGTGGGAGATGATGCCGAGCAGTTCAAGTCCTCCGTGCCCTAACTTGGCGACGGAAGACACCTACGGCGACGGCGGAGAGGACGATGTCCGCGTCGGCGTGAAGACGGCGTCGGAGAGGTTGCGGCAGCGAAGCGCTTCGTCGCCGGCGTCGTCGAGAGCTAGCGGTGGCGCTAGGGTTCGTGCGAGGGTGGAAGAAGGAGATAATGACCACGGTAAGTGTGAATTTATAGGCACAGGGGCGGCACTGTGCTATTACACAGGTGCCCCTGGCGATTCGCATCTGAGGAACGCGTGGCCAGTTTGCGGAAGTTTGGGGTTTGTTCCACGTCCCACGCACGCCTGGATTGTCGGGCGGTCGTTCCTGCTTCTCCGGATTTTATGTGGAGGAATGAGCATTGAAAACGGACTTTATGGTTGTCTCTATATCTTCTGCTGACAAGGACGCAGTGAAGACATTCGACAGTTTCAATAGAATGCATATGACTTAGAGAGATAGAGTTTGAGATAGAAAGCATAGAGAGATTAGGGTCCGATCACATTCACTTAGTTCAAAAGATTCACAACAAGAACATAGCTATAAGTGAATGCTGTAGAGGACAGAACACATAGTATATATATATAATCAACAACATAGTGAAGATAATCATGAAGACATAGTTGAGATTGAAGACAAACCAAATGTGAAGACATTGCAAGGTAACGCCATGAGTGAAACACTTCAAACAAGAAATTTGGTGGTGGCGTTACCCACCGTATAGGAAGTATTAGACCTAGACACGGCGCACAATTATCGTGGCGCTCCTGAAGTCAAATTCCACATTAATGTATTCACACTTAGAATGTATGTCTTCATTGATTGAAGATATACTTCTTCGTGTGTTGCACATCTAAGTCATCAATATGCATAAGTGTTAGGATGTGTGCCTGATCACAGGACATTTGAGGATTCCAGATATTTAGCTCACACCGTAACTTGCAAAATCTCTTCTCATCCAAGGGCTTGGTGAAGATATCTGCCAATTGTTCTTCAGTGTTGACGTGTATGATATCAATGTCTTCCTTTCACAACATGATCTCTGAGAAAGTGATGACGAATTTCAATGTGCTTTGTCTTCGAGTGCTGAACTGGGTTGTTGGCAATCTTGATGGCGCTTTCGTTGTCGCAGTAAAGTGGCACTTGCTTCAGATGAATGCCATAGTCCTTGAGTGTTTGCTTCATCCACAGAAGCTGAGCGCAGCAAGATCCAGCAGCAATGTATTCAGATTCAGCAGTGGAGAGAGATACACAGTTCTGCTTCTTTGAAGACCAACATACAAGTGATCGTCCCAAAAGTGACATGTGCCTGATGTAGACTTGCGATCAACCTTGTCACCAGCATAATCAGCATCCGAGAATCCAACCAGATCAAACTCTGAGCCCTTTGGATACCATAATCCTAGAGTTGGGGTGTGAGCCAAATATCGAAGAATTCGCTTCACAGCTAAGTGATGCGACTCCTTTGGTGCCGCTTGAAATCGAGCACACATGCAAACACTAAGCATAATATCTGGCCTAGATGCACATAGATAAAGTAAAGAACCAATCATGGAGCGTATACCTTTTGATCGAACTCTTTACCATTGTCGTCAGGACCCAGATGATGTTTGGCTGGCATTGGCGTTGTGAAGCCTTTGCAGTCTTGCATACCGAACTTCTTCAGGCAATCTTTGAGATACTTCTCTTGAGATATGAAGATGCCATTGCGTTGTTGTCGTATTTGAAGACCAAGGAAGAACTTCAGCTCCCCCATCATGGACATCTGATATTGCTCTTGCATCATATATCCAAACTCTTCACTGTACTTCTGATTGGTGCAGCCGAAGATAATGTCATCCACATATATTTGGCACACAAACAGTTCACCATCATATGTCTTCGTGAAGAGAGTGGGGTCGAGGGAACCAGGTATGAAGCCTTTGCTCTTCAGGAAGTATTTGAGTGTGTCATACCAGGCCCGAGGGGCTTGTTTGAGGCCATACAGTGCCTTGTTGAGCTTGTATACCATGTCAGGATGTTTTGGATCTTCAAAGCCAGGCGGTTGTGCAACATACACTTCTTCTTCAATCTTGCCATTGAGAAAGGCACTCTTCACATCCATTTGATATAGAAGTATGTTATGATGATTTGCATAGGCCAGCAGTATGCGTATGGCTTCAAGTTAGCCACAGGAGCTTTCATCGAAGTCAATGCCTTCTACACTTGAGTATATCCTTGAGCAACGAGACGAGCTTTGTTTCTGACAACTTGACCATGCTCATCTTGTTTGTTGCGGTATATCCATTTAGTGCCTATATATGTTGTGCTTCCGTGGATCAGGACGCTTAACCAGTTCCCATACATTATTCAGCTCAAACTGTTGAAGCTCTTCTTGCATAGCTTGAATCCATTCAGGTTCCATGAAGGCTTCTTCAACTTTCTTGGGTTCTGATATTGATACGAATGCGAAGTGCCCACAGAAATTTGCTAGCTGAGTTGCCCTTGAACGAGTGAGTGGACCAGGTGCATTGATGCTGTCAATTATTCTGTCAATCTGCACTTCATTGGCAACACGAGGATGTACAGGGCGAAGACTTTGCTCTTGCTGATCTGTGTTGTTGTTGGGAGGAATGTCTTCAGGCTGAGCATTGTCTTCATGTTGATCAGGTGCTGAGATGATAAGTTCTTCTTCAGGATGAGCTTCAGAAGGTATAATCTCTCCAGTTCCCATTAAGCTTGATTGATTCACTAGCTGGAACTTTCATCTAGCACATTTGGCAGTTGCTCTCTTTGTGAACCATTTGTCTCATCGAACCGCACATCCACTGTTTCAACCACTTTGTAATGAAGAGATTGAAGACTCTGTAGGAGTGCGACTTTCCATATCCAAGCATAAAGCCCTCATGTGCTTTTGGTGCAAACTTTGAGGTGTGGTGTGGGTCCTTGATCCAGCACCTTGAGCCAAATACTCTGAAGTAACTGACATTTGGCTTCTTGCCAGTTAGGAGTTCATAAGATGTCTTGTTCAGAAGCTTGTGAAGATAAACACGATTGATTGTATGACATGCAGTATCAATGGCTTCAGTCCAGAATTTTCTTGGAGTCTTGTATTCATCTAGCATCGTTCTGGCCATCTCAATGAGTGTTCTGTTCTTGCGTTCGACGACGCCATTCTGCTGTGGCGTGTACGGAGCTGAGAATTCATGTGTGATGCAAGGTATCAAGATATGTATCAAGGCCAGTGTTCTTGAATTCAGTGCCATTGTCACTTCTGATGTGCTTTATCTTGGCGCCAAAATTGTTCATAGCATGATTGGCGAAGCGTCTGAAGACATCCTGCACTTCAGTCTTGTAAAGGATTATGTGCACCCAAGTATATCTAGAGTAATCATCAACAATGACGAAGCCATAGAGGCAAGCAGTAGTAGTAAAAGTTGAGTAGTGAGTGGGACCGAAAAGATCCATGTGGAGCAGTTCGAAGGGTTGAGTAGTAGTCATGATTGTCTTCGAAGGATGTTTTGCCCTTGTCATCTTCCCTGCTTCACAGGCACCGCATAAGTGATCTTTCTTGAACTTGACGCCCTCGATGCCTATGACATGCTTCTTCTTCGCAAGGGTGTGGAGGTTCCTCATGCCAGCATGCCCAAGCCTCCGATGCCAAAGCCAGCATTCTGAAGCTTTTGCAAGAAGACATACTGCAAGTTGTGGCCCTGCCGAGAAATCTACCACATACAAATCATCTTTCCGATACCCTTCAAACACTAGAGACTTGTCAGATTCCATTAGTACTAGGCAACGATATTTTCCAAACATTACGATCATGTTCAAATCGCAAAGCATTGAGACAGACATTAAGTTGAAGCCAAGGGATTCAACAAGCATGACTTTATCCATGTGTTGATCCTTTGAGATTGCAACTCTACCTAGACCCAATACCTTACTTTTACCAGTGTCAGCAAATGTGATGTGGCTCTTGTCGGATGGACGTAAGGTTGAGTCCATAAGAAGGCTTCTTTTGCCAGTCATGTGATTTGTACACCCACTGTCAATAATCCATTCTGAAGACTTTGAAGACGCTGGTGTCGTACCCTACAGTGCAGTTAGGGGGATAGGCTTCACGAAGAGAATTGTGAAGCAAAAACATTTGACGAACCAGTGGGTTATGAAAACTTAGATCCAGATTAGGACTAATAGGGAGAGTAGCATGCGATTCAGGAACGAAGTACATAATGATGCCATTCGGGCATTTTATCTTGCGCCCTACAAGATTTTTAAGGTCCCCAGCAATAGCGTCAGAAGATTTGTTTTCTGCTGGAGACCTTTCCCTGCAAAAGAGAGTTAAGCTTTCTTAACCACCCACATCTTCAAGGGTGGCTTAGAAGCAATAAGTCTAAGTGCGGCATCTGAGAATTTTGGCTTTGAAGCCTTAGCAAACAGTCTTGCAGGTGGACAATAATACTCATAGGAATAAGCAGAATAATTTTTGGTCATATGAACATGACGGTTCGATGAACCGCTCTCATATTCATATGCCTGAGTATGGTTTCCCTGCAAAACATTTGCATTAGTGTGACTCAGGTGAGTCCTCTGTTTGTATGAAGCCTTTGGACCGTATGAAGCTTTTGGTCTGAGGTTTGTCTTCTTCAAGTGAGGTGTCATGAAGACATTCACAGGAAGATTTTCCAGACACTTTTTCGGAACCCAGATCTTCTTCATAGGCGGTCCATTCCTGCAGTTAGTACCAATGTACCTGGCAAACACTTCACCATTCTGATTCTTAAACAGTTTATAGTTTGCATCAAAGGATTCATCAATAATAATGGGGTTAGCACATGTGAAGCCAGATAAATTGGATGGATCTGCTGAAGGTTCCTTTGCAGCAACCCATGTGGTTTTGGGGTACTGCTCAGGTTTCCAGTAAGAGCCATCTGCATTTATTTTCCTTACGAACCCAACACCCTCTTTCCTAGGTTTCGGTTCAGAATCTGCTTCTTGAGGACATCACATAATGTCTGATGTCCTTTAAGACTTTTGTACATCCCTGTTTCAAGCAATGTCTTCAACCTAGCATTCTCATCAGCAATAGCAGTGGTATCCTCAGCAGAGGGGTTAGTTACCACATCAACAGTTGAAGATATTGCAACAGCAGTAGCAGTGGAACATTCAGCAACAGAAGTAGCATTATCACGCTCAATGCATTTAAGACATGGTGGTTCAAATCCTTCCTGAGCGGAACTGATCTGTTCGGCGCGAAGTGACTCATTTTCCTTTTGAAGATCTTCATGAGCCGCTCTCAATTTCTCAAGTTCTTGCTTCCTTTGAAGATAATCATAGGAAAGCTTTTCATGAGTTGTTGAGAGAGTTTCATGACGACTTTCAAGTTCCGTCATACTTAACGTGAAGATTTTTTATGTCTTCAATTAAGGATTCAGATCGAGTCATTTCAGCACCTAACAGATCATCGCTTCTGTCTAACAGTTTTTGAATATGTTCCATAGCTTTCTGTTGTTCAGTTGCAATTTTAGCAAGTGTTTTGTAGCTGGGTTTTGAACCACAATCAGAGTCATCGTCACTAGATGTTTGATAGCGAGTAGTGCGTGTGTTTACCTTGGCACCGCGTGCCATGAAGCAGTAGGTAGGAGTGGAGTCTTCTTGTCATTTGCATCGGTGTCGGTGATGCAGTCATTGTCTTCAGTGTTGAAGATGGACTTGGCGACGTATGCTGTAGCCAGACTCGCAATGCCAGAATCAGACTCCTCCTCAGACTCCACCTCCGCCTCCTCAGAAGCGGACTCCTCCTCTGAATCCATTTCCTTGCCAACAAACGCACGTGCCTTGCCAGATGAGCTCTTCTTGTGTGATGAAGACTTTGAGGAAGACTTGGAAGAAGACTTTGAGTATTTCTTCTTCTTCTTGTCGTCAGAGTCATATTCCTTGCTCTTCTTCTTCCTTCTGTTCTCATTGTCCCACTGGACACTCAGAGATGAAGCTGTCCGTTTTCTTGCTCTTGTGAACATTTTTTCTTCTTGGTGAATTTTTGGAACTTCTTCACTAGCATTGCAAGTTCCCTTCCAATGTCTTCAGGATCATCAGAACTGCTGTCAGATTCTTCTTCAGATGAGGAAACAGCTTTTGCCTTCAAGGCACGAGTTCGCCCATAGTTTGGACCGTAGATATCTCTTTTCTCAGAAAGCTGAAACTCATGTGTGTTGAGCCTCTCAAGTATGTCAGACGGATCGAGTGTCTTGAAATCAGGACGTTCTTGAATCATCAGGGCTAGGATGTCAAACGAACTATCAAGTGATCTCAGCAGCGTCTTGACGATTTCATGTTTGGTGATCTCAGTGGCGCCGAGGGCTTGAAGCTCATTTGTGATGTCAGTGAGCCGGTCAAATGTGTGCTGGACATTCTCATTGTCATTTCGCTTGAAGCGGTTGAAGAGGTTGCGAAGAACACTGATTCTTTGATCTCTCTGGGTTGAGACTTCATTGACCTTGGAGAGCCAGTCCCAGACCAGCTTGGATGTCTTCAAGGCACTCACACGGCCATACTGTCCTTTTGTCAGATGACCACAGATGATATTTTTGGCAGTAGAGTCCAGTTGAGTGAACTTCTTGACATCAGCAGGTGACACCTTCTCCAGCCTTGGGAAGCCGGTCTCGACGTCAATGTTCAAGATGCATTGCATCTTATTCTTCCAGTAGGGATATTCAGTTCCATCGAAGACGGGGCACGAGCGGGAGACTTTGATTATCCCTGCAGTCGACATAGCTAAAACTCCAGGTGGTTAAACCGAATCACACAGAACAAGGGAGCACCTTGCTCTGATACCAATTGAAAGTGCGTTATATCGACTAGAGGGGGGGTGAATAGGCGATTTTTATGAAAGTCTTCAAAACGTGGGAGTTATGAAGACAAACAGCGAAGATTATGCCTATTACTATGCAGCGGAAGTTAGATTACACTAGGCCAGCCATGGTCAAGTATTCAATAGAGTGAAAGCACAATGACAAACAGCTGCAGTGTAATAAGGATCATGGGGAAGAAGTTATGAAGCCAAACAGATCATACATTCACGTTGTGAAGACAAAAGATAGAGCAGCATGCAATGGCTTCACAATGAGTAACAGTAAAAAAGGAAGTGAAGATGAAACCAGTGACTCGTTGAAGACAATGATGTTGGACCAGTTCCAGTTGCTGTGACAACTGTACGTCTGGTTGGAGCGGCTAGGTATTTAAACCTTAGGACACACAGTCCCGGACACCCAGTCCTGAACACACAGTTCAGGACACCAAGTCCTCACCGTATTCTCCTTGAGCTAAGGTCACTTAGTCCTCGCCCAATCACTCTGGTAAGTCTTCAAGGTAGACTCCCAAACCTTCACAGACTTCGTTCACTGGCAATCCACAATGTCTCTTGGATGCTCTGAACGCGACGCCTAACCGTCTGGAGGATTCACAGTCCTCAAGTGTAATAAGTCTTCAGATCACACAGACAAGAAGACTTAAGTGATGCCCAATTTCTCTGGCTCTGGGTGGTTAGGGCTTTTCTCCTCGCTAGGAATTTTCTCTCAAAGGCTTCGAGGTGGGTTGCTCTCAAACGACAAAAGCCGTGCACTGAAATCTGAGCAGCCAACCGTTTATGGTTGTAGGGGGTGGGCTATTTATAGCCACTTGGCAACCCGACCTGATTTGTCCGAAATGACCCTGGGTCACTAAGGAACTGACACGTGTCTCAACGGTCAGATTTCAAACTCTCATGGCAACTTTACTTGGGCTACAAGCAAAGCTGACTTGTCCGGCTCTGGACAAGATTCGCTCTCATTGTCTTCACTCAAAGACATAGGTTTTTGGTTTAGGCATCACTTCAGTCATTCTGACTGGTTCTCCTGGACCCCACTTAACAGTACGGTGGTTCCTATGACTCAACACAAAAAAAAAGAACTACGAAAGATCTAAGTCTTCGAGCTCCATAGGCTTCATACGTGTCTTCTCTGTCATAGTCTTCAATGTGAATATCTTCATATACCACCTTTGCTTCAATGTCTTCATACATTTTTAGGGGTCATCTCTGGTAGGTAAAACCGAATCAATGAGGGACTTCTACCTGTGTTATCCTGCAATTCTCACAAACACATTAGTCCCTCAACTAGGTTTGTCGTCAATACCTCCAAAACCAACTAGGGGTGGCACTAGATACTACATACCTAGGCTAAGTGAAAGTGTTAAAGCATTATAGTCCGGTTGCCTAGTTCGCTGCGCTATCACCTCCTTATTAGGACCAAGACGTTGGATTAAGTGTGAATACACGTCTTCTGCGAAACACCCCCGCATTATATGCGTGGGGGCTGAAGCCGACGACTGCAATCTTTCAGGTTATATACATATGTATACATAAACGGCCGCACAGGAGGCATCACAATACTTTCGGGCAAAAGTATAAATACAGCCTTGATAAATTAATAAAACATTGTTTTTACAATGGGAATACATGTCACTCAAACATAATATTCTTCGAGCACTGGGCCTCTATCAAACGAGCACCCTCAAGAACTTCTTCAAAATAGTGCTCGGCAGCCACTCGGCCTATGGCCGAACCCTGCGCCGCAATAGTGGTAGCATCCATCTCCGCCCAGTATGCTTTGACACGGGCAAGGCCATCCACGAGCCTTCTATGCACGCCGACCTCTTCATCGCAATTGATGCGCGACACCGCACCAAGGAACTGCTGCACTAAGCTGAAATAGCTGTTCGGCTTCGGCTTCCCGGCCACAGATGATCTACGACGGACCTCATGGCAAGTCCGGACAATCTATTAAGTTCGGCCCATTCGGCAAGTTGATCAGTTAGTGGAAGAGGACGCTCTGGAATTAAATTGCGACCAGAACAGCTTGTCCACTTCACGTTCTTATCTGATCTCGGAAGTATTCGGCCGCATCGACAGCGCTCGCCGCCTAAGTCCAGATATGCGTCGGCCGAACTCCACAACCGATCCAGAGGGCCATACCGCGGATCGCCAAACTTCCTCCGCAGCATAAAGGGCTTCCCAGACACAATGTCCCTGGCTTCACCAGCAGTTCTCTCATTCGACCCTATAGTGCAAGAGCGGGTGTCTTTAGGTCGCCACCGCCTTTTCAAGGTCCGCCTTTGCCTCGTTCTCTCAAGGAGCGGCAGCGGTCGCAGTGTCTTTAAAATCTTTACAGGCAACGCTTGAGCCTGTTATGCTCTTTGCTCTCGAATGCGTCGAGCTTACTCGGCTGTCAAAGACTCATCGGTCGGATTACTAATGACTGCTTGTGTTCCTTGGCTCGCACATGTCCGCCCGAAGGGTCCCAATGTGAGCTCCATCTAGCAGTCAGCACTAAAGATACTGACATCATGCTGCCTACTCATGTGCATTCTACCAGTAAGACAGTTACTTACGACTGTGCTTAGCCGCTTCGTTAAGTCCGCCTTGTTAACAAGCTCGATGTCGGCATGCCACATCCAGATTGCCGCTTAGTTCGGCAAACTCATTAGTCCGGCTAGCCACGGAGCTTCCACCACCTGCACATAAAAGGCGGTTTGGTTATTACCTGGGACTCGATCCTCTGTTCGCCGCCGTTCTCGACGACAACCAGAGTCTCAGGGGCTACTATCTACACAGGGCACACCTAAAAATGTGCGGTACTATCAAAAAGTATATCATTTCACGTACCTCAAAGCCCGTCAGTAGACTCATAAAGGCTTCATGCAATCCGCTTTCGGCGGACGAAATTCTTTCCATCACTGTACCCATCAACGTACGGTGTTCTTCTGAGATGGCCGCTCGCTCCAACAGCTCCCTCAGTACGTCCGACCGCATACCAGACGGTGCCGGACTCTTTTGTTTGCTCTCTTCAAGAGCCGGACGCTGGGGACTTCGGGTGACTATAGGATTATCTTCTGGCCTCACCGGATCCGGAGAGGCCCTCCGTGACGACACTTCAAGGTCGCCCGCTTCTTGAGCGGGGGAGTCCGGGGGAGGCGTTTCGCTCTCCATCATCTCCGGAAGAAGATCCCCGAAGACGAGCTCTGCTGAGAAGGGCTAAGATCCGAACTGCAAGATAAATGCTTCGGTTATTTTCCTCAGAGGTAAGGTAGTATATCTTCACTATTAAAGTACTTTTTGATTACTTACAGCTCGTTAGAGGGCTGATCCTCGCGGACTTTGTGCAAAGAGCACCCTCCAAGGCAGGACCCTGTGGAGACTTCTTCTCCCGTTTGGAAGCCTGGTTTCTGGATCTTCAGAGGCAGTCCTCTTCCTTCCCCGAAGCGAGAGAAGGTCAGATTCTTCCCCTTGGTTATCCTCCTTCACGGAGGCGCTCATTCCCTCGGTTGGAATTGGTAGCGATGGGGGCCCGCTTTCGACCTCATTATTCCCCCCTTTATCTTCCTTTGAGGGCTCCGGGCAAGGTGCTAGCTCGAGCATCTTTTCCAGTACCGGATTCTCCAAACCCTCAGGAAGGGGGGCCGAACACCGAATCATCTTCGCCCTTGTTAGCCAGTCCTGGTCAAAGAGCGATTTCTCAGAATGACGTCATGGTAAATGAAAGACGGTGTGTTCGGCTAAAGGATTACTTACTTGGTCGGCGGTACGGTTGCTGCTCAGGCCCACGTCCTCGGTAGTATCCGGACACTCTATTTGGGGTCCGAAGAATGATTGTACATCTCCTCGTGCGTCAGGCCGAGGAAATCTGAATAGTGCGCGCCCTTCTGGGTTGAACTCCCACATGCGGAGGGGCCGCGCGTTTGCAAGGCTGGACTCGACGAACCAGCATGACTTGCACCACTAACCAGACTGAAATCTCCTTCGAAGAGATCTTGAATGCGGTCTGCACAGTATAGGCACGTCCTTGGCTGGACCCCAGCTCAGCCCTCTGCTAATCCATGACATCAGTTGTGGTGGAGGGCCCGAGCGGAAAGCAGGGGCAGCCACCCACTTGGCACTTCTGGGAGCTGTGATGTAAAACCACTCCCGTTGCCATAATCTCGGACACCTCTGGAAAGGAACCCTTTGGCCATGGAGCTCCAGCGATCTTGCTTATTAATGCACCTCCGCACGCTACATGCTGCCCCTCGACCATCTTCGGCTTCACGTCAAAGGTCTTGAGCCACAGGCCGAAGTGAGGGGTAATGCGGAGGAAGGCCTCACATACGACAATAAATGCCGAGATGTGGAGAAAGGAGTCCGGGGCTAGATCGTGGAAATCTAGCCCGTAATAGAACATCAAACCCCTAACGAAGGGATCCAGAGTGAGGCCTAGACCTCGGAGGAAGTGGGAGATGAACACAACGTTCTCGTTGGGTTCAGGAGTAGGGACGACCTGCCCTCGGGCAGGCAGCCGATGCGAAACCTCGGCGGTCAGGTATCTGGCCTCCCTCAACTTCTTGATATCCTCTTCCGTAATGGAGGAGGGCATCCACCGCCTTTGAAGGCTAGATCCGGACATGATTGAAGGGCATCCAGCCTTGAAGTGGATCCGACATGATTGAAGTCCGAGCACCTGACCTGGGCTTTGGGTGTTAGAACTCGAGGCGGGGGAAGGATTCGATTGAGCACGGGAGGGAAAAAAGTAAAAGCCTTGTCCCTTTATAAAGAGGGTGAATATCAAGCGTCCTCTCCGTAGCCGTTTGGGACTTGCCTATAATCTAGGAGTCCTAGACACGGTTGGGTTACCCACGACCGTATTAATGAGAATCCCGTAATTAGGGGAACACGATCTCTGCTTTGACAAGACGTGTCAAAAACCGCTCTCGCGTTATGTGTGGAGCTGGTTGAAGAAAAACGGTTCGAATAATCACCGGGCCATGGCATAATGTCATGTTGCCAAAAATAGTCAGCAGATTAGATTTGTGGAAATATTATTCTCTCTACGGTGGTATGTGGAACTTATTTTGCAAGGTCGGACACTATCCTTGTATTCAAATTCTTCCGTGGTGTATTCGGAGGAGGAACCCGCCTTGCAATGCCGAAGACAACACTGCGCCCGGACTCATCGTCATTGAAGCCTGGTTCAGGGGCTACTGAGGGAGTCCTGGATTAGGGGTTCCGGACAGCCGGACTATATCCATTTTGGCCGGACTGTTAGACTATGAAGATACAAGATTGAAGACTTCGTCTCGTGTCCGGATGGGACTCTACTTGGCGTGGAAGGCAAGCTAGGCAATACGATATGTGTATCTCCTCCTTTGTAACCGACCTTGTGTAACCCTAACCCCTCCGGTGTCTATATAAACCGGAGGGTTTTAGTCCGTAGGACACAACATACAATCATACCATAGGCTAGCTTCTAGGGTTTAGCCTCTCTGATCTCGTGGTAGATCTACTCTTGTACTACCCATATCATCAATATTAATCAAGCAGGACGTAGGGTTTTACCTCCATCAAGAGGGCCCGAACCTGGGTAAAACATCGTGTCCCCTGCCTCATGTTACCATCCGCCTTAGACGCACAGTTCGGGACCCCCTACCCGAGATCCGCCGGTTTTGACACGACGACTAAATGAACAGACCCGTTTGCTACTTCACCTGTCTGCTCTGATAAGGATTATGATTTCTCTGTCGATCCTGATAATTACTTTGGTTGAATCTGATCCTTTTCTATGGCTATGAATCTGAAACTGTTGTGGCACATCTTACTAAATTAAATGATATAGCCACCCTATTCACTAATGATGAGAAAACTCGCTACTATTATTCCTTAAGTTATTTCCGTTCTCATTAAAGGGTGATGCTAAAACATGGTTTAATTCTCTTGATCCTGGTTGTGTGCGTAGTCCCCAGGATATGATTTATTACTTCTCTGCTAAATATTTCCCCGCTCATAAGAAACAAGCTGCCTTAAGGGAAATATATAATTTTGTGCAAATTGAAGAAGAGAGTCTCCCACAAGCTTGGGGGAGGCTTCTCCGATTACTTAATGCTTTGCCTGATCATCCTCTCAAGAAAAATGAAATACTTGATATCTTTTATAATGGACTAACCGATGCTTCCAGAGACCACCTGGATAGTTGTGCTGGTTGTGTTTTCAGGGAAAGAACTATTGATCAAGCTGAATTGCTATTGAATAATATGTTGACTAATGAAATGATTGGACACTTCCTGAACCAACTCCTAAGCCAACTCCGAAGAAAAGGGGTATTCTATTTCTTAGTCCTGAAGATATGCAAGAGGCAAAGAAATCTATGAAAGGAAAAAGGTATTAAAGCTGAAATGAGTTCAAGAATTTACCACCTATTGAAGAAATACAGGTACGCTCTGTATAACCCGAACTACACTGAGTAAAGGTAAGATGTATCTCTGCTATAGATCTTGATTGAATGTGAGATACCACTTGATTTAATATAGTCCGCTAGCCAATGCCTTGGATGAGTGATATAACAATTTTGTATTGTTAAACAAATAAAATCAATGCTTATGTTGGTGAAATGACAATGCTCACAATTTCATTTATGGATAGTAATATACCACCTTTTGAGTGATTATATGTCTAGCAGAGGTAATAGAAGTTGGAACTTAACTTATTAGTAAACATGACTTCTGTGTCTATACACACTCAAGTAATTGTTTCCTTCGACAATCAAGTACTTAATATGCTTATATAAGAGTTAGACTCAATAAATTGAATATGAGAGTAAATTAATTGTAATTAATGTTGTACACAGGTTAAACCGACGTAGAACGGGAGTAAAATGACTCAGGAACGAAGTGTGTTGTATCAACCTGATGGAGGCCCATCTCCGAAGAAGAGAGTGTCTTAAGCATAAAAGGATTACTTCAGAGAGGAACTAACACATTATGATTAGCTGCACCAAAGCAATTCCTTTCTCTCAGAAGAAAAGAAATAAACTGAGGGAGTACATTTATGCATATTGCTTCAATGAACACATTCTTCTGGAGATCTACGTGAAGTATGAGACCAATTTTGGATTCTAGTTTTACGGAGTACTTCAGAACACACCATCTGGTAATGTAACATGAACCTAGTGATAATGAAATGTACTTTGTTCAGTGTTGAGATATGCATCAACCTATAAGCAAATAATAATGAGGTTAGAGATCGAAACACACTGGCTATTTTCAAAAGAATGGATTTAGACCCACAAGTCAAAGAATTCGCGAAACGATTCTAATTGAAAGAATGATGTACTTGTAGTGGCATAGGCAAGACTCCGGTAAAAGGTATAGAACGAGATAAATCTAAATGTTTGAGAGATCCGAGAGACATTTCGACTCTGAGAATATAGACATCTCTCTTGAGGACACAGCACACACCATCACGGTGGGCCGCTAAAGGTGGTGCGCAAGGCCGAAAGCGTTTTACACATGGACCATGGACCAGTGGCATTATGAGCCCTATTTGAAGCATCTGACATGGGCATGCTCCAACATAAGATCTTTATGCACCCACGACGAGATTAGACTACACATTACGACTCCTTTAATTGCGCTCAATACTCTAGATAGATCAAAACGCTATGGTACTTTCAAATGAGCACATACCTTGACATGATCTTGAAGGTGTTCAAGATGGATCAGTCAAAGAAGGAGTTCTTGCCTGAGTTGTAAGGTATGAAGTTAAGACTTAAAGCTCGACCACGGCAGAATAGAGAGAAAGGACGAAGGTCGTCCCCTATGCTTAAGACATAGGCTCTACAGTATGCTATGCTGTGTACCGCACCTGAAGTGTGCCTTGCCATGAGTCAGTCAAGGGGTACAAGAAGTGATCCAAGAATGGATCACAGGACAGCGGTCAAAGTTATCCTTAGTAACTAGTGGACTAAGGAATTTTCTCGGTTATGGAGGTGATGAAAGAGTTCGACGTAAAGAGTTACGACGATGCAAGCTTAACACCTATCCGGATAGCTCTGAGTAGAGATACCGGATACGTATAATGGAGCAACAATTTAGAATAACTCCAAGTAGAACAGTTATTTGAAATGGCTCCAAATAGAGCGTGGTAGCTGCATCTAGGAGATGACATAAAGATTTGTAAAGCACACACGGATCTGAAAGGTTCAGACCCGTTGACTAAAACCTCTCTCACAAGCAACATGATCAAACCCAGAACTCATTGAGTGTTAATCACATAGTGATGTGAACTAGATTATTGACTCTAGTAAACTCTTTGGATGTTGGTTACATGGCGATGTGACCTGTGAGTGTTAATCACATGGCGATGTGAACTAGATTATTGACTCTAGTGCAAGTGGAGCTGTTGGAAATATGCCCTAGAGGCAATAATAAATTAGTTATTATTATATTTCCTTGTTCATGATAATCGTTTATTATCCATGCTAATTGTATTGATAGGAAACTCAGATACATGTGTGGATACATAGACAACACCATGTCCCTAGTAAGCCTCTAGTTGACTAGCTCGTTGATCAATAGATGGTTACGGTTTCCTGACCATGGACATTGGATGTCGTTGATAACGGGATCACATCATTAGGAGAATGATGTGATGGACAAGACCCAATCCTAAGCATAGCACTAGATCGTGTAGTTCGTATGCTAAAGCTTTTCTAATGTCAAGTATCATTTCCTTAGACCATGAGATTGTGCAACTCCCGGATACCGTAGGAGTGCTTTGGGTGTGCCAAACGTCACAACGTAACTGGGTGGCTATAAAGGTACACTACAGGTATCTCCGAAAGTGTCTGTTGGGTTGGCACGAATCGAGACTGGGATTTGTCACTCCGTGTAAACGGAGAGGTATCTCTGGG